>NW_026136722.1:2132500-2415000 GCF_905237075.1 Dicentrarchus labrax | reverse complement strand
ACTGTTACCTGCAAGGCAAGCTAATGCTGAAACTGACAAGACAGATTTGAGGGGTAAAATGACTTACTGATATTCATGATTGCGAATATTCTCACTCACACCCAAACGTACACAGAGTGCATGATGTATTAGCAAACTCTGTCCATCCAACTCACTTTCTGAAGTGCGTTCTTGCTCTTACAACTTTGTCTTCCTCTCACTTTCTCTCTTTATTTGGGATGGTAGCATTGTGCCTGCAAACGTTCAGCTTTGTACATTTTGTACACTATTTACACACACAACTTGAGTATTAGAACACACTTGAACACATAAGTGAGATAATTGCATGATTGTATCTAATATATTAATATGAAATTTGTCAGGATATGACATGCATTTCTTATGTTCTAAATTGCAGCGTGTGGTGTGTGCACATGTCTCTGCACAGCTCACATGACAACTACCCCGGGACTCAGTATGTGTGTGTGTGACGTGTATAGGTGTACATGTGTTTTCTGACCCTCATATATCAGAGCTACAGACTGAAATTACCTGTCAGAACAAACTACTACCACCACACCTTTTCCACACACACACACACACACACACACACACACACACACACACACACACACACACACACACACACACACACACACACACACACACACACACACACACACACACACACACACACACACACACACACACACACACTCACAGACAGACACACACTGATAAATAAGTGCTAAAGTCTTTTAAGGCACACTGTTCACCACAGCAAGGTGAGCTGTACGCTGTAAATCTGTCATGACAGAACATTCTCTTACAGGGGGGGATATTTCTCTTGTTTCTAACATGCACACGCACAAGTGCACACGCACAGACACACACACACAGCATATTTTATATGGAGCACAAGTTGTCACTTGGTCTGATTGCTGCACTGGCCAGTGCTCTTAGTTGGTCATTTGTCTCCCGTTTTTATTTAATTTTATTTTTCGATTACTCTGCAAAACATATTCATCTTGGATGTGTCACAGTGGATTTATCATAACAGCTGTCACAGGCAAAGTGGGCGAGGTAAAACTTCACTGAAAGCCCACAATGCACAGCACTTGTCACCAGAACTTCTCTGTGATTCCAGCACCATCTATTAATATTATACTCATTAAAACAAGTTTTTGTTGTTTTAGGCTCACATAAAGACAGAAGCAGCATCCACTGTAACACAAATTGTTGTCACAAATCATAGTCCGAGAGGCGTTCAAGCAAAGAAACATGCAAACTTCAAACTGAGTACCAGCCGGATACTTTTAAGATAATGCTGTTATTGACATCTTGCTTAGGACGAGGCAATGGAACCACTGAAGAACTAAAGAAGAGACTGGGATAAAATACTGTGACCCACTATACATACTGCAGTACGTCACACTGATGCTGTACATTTGTACATACAGCCCATCTGCCCCCCTCTGAGTGTGCGTGCCTGTGTGTGGGTGCACGCTGGCCATGTCCTCCTACCTCCCCTGACAGCCGTTGATGGTCTAACAACCCACATTGGCCCGCCGCCCCGACCTAGCCTTGACCAATCATGTTTCTCATGTTCTGGCCCTGAAGCCCTATTGGCTGAGCTCTCTCACCCACAACAAAGCCATCTGTGGCCACTCATCACCTGGGTAACAACCTGAGGCAGCAGAGCATGCTGGGAACAAAGTCAGCTGGCTCTGGATGTTTGGTAATTCTCTTTGGTGTATCTGTGTTTCCTGACAAAACTAGAGCTATATTAGTGTGGAATTGGTATTTAAAGTCCTATACACGATAGTAAAAGTGTAATCCCTCATACTTCACTGCGTCTTTGCACAAAACGACCAAACTTTATGAATGGGGGCTCATAAATGTTTCTGATCAATGCCAGAAACTCCTCTGTTACCTCATTGACTGCTGACATTTCAAGCTCTCTAAACAGGCAGATTTAGCCCAGTGAGCACTCTAATCTCCCAGACCCCCTTAACTGCATAATGAACTTGGTTCGGTTTCAGCAGAGCCCAAATGACAATTGGCTAAAATGTGGAGGGAGTTCTCAGACTGAAACATCTTCAGTACTGTTTGGCTACAAGATAAGCCAAAAGAGTTTCTGGTTGATTTATTGACCAGTGACATGAAAATGTGCTAGGCCAGTCCAAATTTATAGGCAGCTGCTGTAAGGTGGCCACAGAGGAAAATGTTATACTTCAGTCTTGATTTCCTAAACTAATACTGTATTAGTTTAGCAGAGGAAACAACTGGGACCTAATCTGATCTAAAAAAATGTCCTTGTTACACAAAAGCAAGAAAACACTCTCTGTGCCTGTTTCATTGTTCATTGTTCCTCTTATTTTTTCCCTCTGATGTTAACATTATGCAACATTTGAGAGGATAATGGGTTAAAATCACTGACTAAGCCTCCTGACCATCAGACAAGCATATTAGAAAATATACCTTTCAAAACTGATTATACAGGACAAGTTATTGGTCTTTAATGTCCGTTATTTAAGCCATATTTCAAGCCGCAATCTAAGACAAAGAGAACTAAAGAATAGTGACATGATTACATGCTGGATCAAATACCTAATAATAGTTTTATATTGACGTACAGTGTTTGTGAAAATGATGAGCACACTGTTAAAGGTCCAGTGTGTCACATTTAGGAGGATCTATTGGAAGAAAAGGAATTTAATATGCATATGTTTTCATTAGTGTATAATCACCTGAAAATAAAAATTGTTAGGATTTTGTTACCTTAGAATGAGCCTTTTACGGATGCTGCCATGTTGAACCTCCATGTTTCAGCAGTGGCCCAGAATGGACAAACCAAACAGTTGCTCTAGATAGCGCTGTTTGCGTTTTTGGTGTTACGCAGCCACCGTATTTTCTTCTTTGCACTTGGAAGGGGAGGGTGAAGCAGGGGAGTTGCAATTTTCAACTACACTTCTAGTTGGCACTAAGCCCTACGCACTGGACCTTTAACTACCAATGCTTTATTAAATGTAATGTGCTCTTGTTCTCATTTGAATATTGATTTTTGTTTTTAGAATAATGTACATTTTGGAATAAAATTTTGTCACGTAGACTCAATATTTGTAACTTTACATCATTATTTAAAAAAAAACAATATTGGGATGTAAACACAGGTTGTGTGCATTGCTCCCTTCTCTGCCAGATGGAGAGCCAGACAGAGCTGGCAAGACCTGCAACATCTCCCACTGGCTGCTGGGGAGCAAGCGCAGGATGAGAAGGAGAGCAGAAGAGAGTGAATGAGAGATAGAGGAATAAACAAGAAGAGGAACAGAAGGGCTCATCAAGGAGCTCTTCAATTTTGGAGAGCACTCATTTGTAGCGGATTCCCGCTGTTACTCCAGTCTCAATTTCTTCCCTTCCCTGTTTCTTCACTGCCTAAATCACAAACACCCTCCTCAACTCTCATTCAACTCTTTCATTCCTCTCTCTCCCTCTCTCTCTGACTCCTACACTTCCTCTATTGTCTTAGTTTCTACTTTCAATCCCTTGGTCTTTTATCCAGTAATTGCATCTTTCTTCAATCTCAATCCTTAACTTAGACTTGGTGGAAACTTGGTGGATGTCTCTAATTACTCTAAAACAAGCAGACTGTGGCAGGAAGCCATACATTCAACCAAACAAACAAACAAACAAACAAACAAACAAACAAACAAACAAACAAATGCACACTTCTATGTGTATTAACATTGCTACTTTCTTCATGTTTTAAAAGTACACAAAAGCTCATTAAATCTTTTAGAATTGTTTAAATTGTTTTAAGTTTTATAATGCATTTTTGTTTTTTTTATTTTAAAATACACACAGCTATTATTAGCTAGTATTTCTAACTGATTATTAAAGATCATTAAAGCCAAAACAAACACATCCACACACTCCTTATTTACTTACTTATGTAGCGCACTGGGTGGCAGCTTGGTTGTTTTCTCCATCTGGCCATAACAGGACGTCTTGGCTTCAGGGATGTCACCATACTCCTCCAACATGGCTGCTGCTGCTGACGTTATGATCCCCAGACCATCCCGAACGCGTGCCTCCAACGGGTAGTCCCAGTCGTCGTATGACACTGAAATCATTCCCGGTGGGAACTCGTCAGGCGTTATTTCCGGGTTCCCAGTGGTGAGCGACGGCACAATCCAGATGTATCCAAACCCAGTGAGGCCCAGAGAGCGAGCCTCCTCCAGGACGTAGACTGCCTCATCCTTGGAGCAGTAGAGCAGGACCACTGGGGACTGGACCTTCTTGAGCATGATCTGAGACCGGCTGTCTTCCTCTACTGCGTCCAGAACGATGATATTCTGCAGGTCCCAGCCCACAAAACTAAAGCAAGGATAACGAGGACAGGAGTGAAATGTTAATATTTAACTAATAGACTATTAACTTTTCTCAGGTGCTGGCAAGGGCAGTTATAATTATCCATTATAATTAATATCATTGTTAAGTGCAACGTGAATGCTAATAGGTGTAAAGTGCTTATTGTCAAGGGAAACACATTAAGGCTAAATGGAATGCAAATGCTAAAGCTGGTCCTGTATAATGATGCTCAGCAGGTTCCAGCCCACACAACTAAAGGACAAGGAGAACAAACACTGGCCTGTTAATGTGAAAGGGCCAATGCAGTCCCTGTGGTCAGTGTGCTAATTGGTGACAACAGAAAATAGTGCCGCTATCAACATTGAACGCAGCTTCTGTCACATCTTTTGGACAAAAAGTAGGTTCATTAATATTGCATTGCTCCTGCACAACCATGAGGCTGAAGACGGCAGATGTTTTTAGAGATTTTCCTCTATGAAGTGATAAAACTGTACTGCTCAAAGCAACTGTGAAGAAAAACAGATCATCTGTATAATTCCAAAGCAAATTTTAAATCTAATTCTGTAGCCAGAGTCAGACGTAACAAGTGCTTGTTTAAAAGATAATGCATCTGTAGAGACTCTTTTTCATCCATTGGGACTGGCTGCTCTTTTTTTTTTACAGTGTCCAGTGTGATAAGATTCAGCAGGTCCCAGTGTGCAAGGCTAAAGAGCAGCAGAAACAGAGGAAATGGCAGTTATGTTAGTAGTAAAATTAATATATCATCAAACTGGTAGCATGCTGTGGTATCAGGAGTAGAGGTCCTTGATGGCAGAGCTGGCAGAGTGAGGGACAAAGACAGATGCACAAACACACACACCCACACACACACCCACACACACCCACACAGACAGACAGACAGACAGACAGACAGACAGACACAGACACAGACACAGACACACACACACACACACACACACACACACACACACACACACACACACACACACATACAAACACAAACACATACTGGAGACAGACATAGTGTGACACACGGTAGGGAAATGAGCGAAGCAGTTAACCATCATGCAACAATCCAACAATAGACAGGTCGTGTAACATGAGAGTGATTTGGGACTTGCTGTCCTCTTCTTGCTGTCCAAAGTGATAATGGTCTACAAGTCCCAGATGACAAAACTAGTAAAGAGAGATAATGATACACAGAGACACATTAACAGAGAAAGCAAGAGAGAAAGAGAGAAGGAGTAATAACAATTGTGTCAGAATGTAATACTGCAATGTTAAAACAGCCAGATACAAATGTTTGCTTTTAAACCAACCAGACCACCTACCACTGAACACTCATCCTCTTCATCAAATAAATAGAACATAAACAGATTTATTAGGATTTTACTTTCAGATCAATCACCTTGGTTGTGTGTGTGTGAATGCTGTGTGTCATACAGCTAAAATGTGTCCAATGCTTGAACATGGGCCATCTCTGTCCTCTTTAATCTGCAGATTATCCAACAGGCAGACCACCTACCAGCCTACATTTATTTCCACCAGACAGCCTGTAAATGTAGCCATCGAGAAAATATATCCCCTCATTCTCATGTTATATATCTGGGCCTGTATTTCTGCTGCTCGTACTAATATCTCTCCGTGGTCAGGTCAGCCTTGACTCACTGAGTTGACTGGGCCAATTTTCTGCTGTGAATGATGGAAGTTCATTGGTATTAAAACTGTCTGCCCATGACTAAGTCACTGTGAACCAGCTGAATGCTGACACGGGAAATCGACAGTGGGTAATTGCAGGTAATTGGGGATTATTATTTCTTGTTTCATAAATGATATTTATGGCTATTATTTCAACATTGAGGACAACATGACTTCTGGAGGGTATGAATATTGGCATTAGGATGTTACTTTTCCTCATTACAAATCTGTTATGCTGTTGAGCTATCTTTCACTAATGTATTGTAAAAACATTAACATCGAGTACATATTGATGGACCATAGCTAATGGCAATCTAAAGACTCATAAACACATAACATAACAAAACTTCTTTTTCCTAACAGTATTCCTGTAATAATCATGTAAGATGGGAATAAGATAACACAGTCATTGGTCTGCAGGTCCTTTTATTAAAAGGAAAGAAAAAAGGAAAGAAAATGTTAGTTGCTGCAAGTTAATTGGGTAACCTTCTGACTTCGCCTTCTGTTCTCAAAACTATTCAGACAATTACCACAAAACAAATTATTACAAAACATATTTGGACAGTTTTGATCAAATGCGAATGTGCAGATCTTATTAGTAGCTCATGCTTCCCAGTTACCTGATAACACAAATTCCTAATCTTATCCAATCAGCCATTAAACTATCTCCTGCCACTCTACCTGCAAATAAAACAACTGTAAGCAGTGTTACCAAATAAATACCAACACAGGCAGGCAGTTTCTGAACCACTGTTTGGTGTGACATAAAGAGTAACTGCTAATAAACAAGACTCTCCTCTGCTGGGCTTTAATATATCATAGTTTCAGGCACCAGCCCTTGCCAACATCTCAACTCTGCTGAACATGCATCATTAATTTGACTTTTTTTTTTGCCAAAAATCATGGTCTGCTGTTCTCTTCTGCAGCTTTTCCCTCTTTCTCTTTTTCTCTGTGGAGAAGTACGGCATCAGTCAAAATGACCTAAAGGTGTGGCAAACAGCCAAACTGAATGTGTAGTAAACCTACCTGTCATCTAAATTAATTTTTAGAATGCTGATGAAATCCGTTTAGGCTGGCTGTCTTTGAAGTACATACTGTAAGAGTGGAGGAGATGAAAAATACAAGGCCAAATACATTGTGTGCAGTAACTCTTCTAGAAAGTAAACTTGCCCTTTCTCTGGAGAAATTTGCAGTGATAATGGACAAGATTACCGACAAAATGGGGAAACAGCCGTGGAGAAATGCCCAGGCCAGGAGCGTATTAAATCTTTAAGAAACATACCTACAGCGCTTGTTATCTTCAGGTTCCCTTAGGCCAAACAGTTGGCATTAAGAGCTGATTTTGGGAACGATGACCACAAATTGTTCATGTACATAGTTCCTATATTAAGGCTGCATAATATAATATCATTTTGAAGTTTTTTATCTAAACTGCAAGCTGTGTTTTCATATGAATGTTAGTTTATATGTTTGAGCTCAGCATAATAACCTTGCAACACAAAGTCGAGAGTATAACTGCCTTGTGACTTTATCCAACAAACTTTTTATTACTTACTTAAGTATCTCAATATCTACTTGATGGATTGGCACAAAACTTAGTACAGACATTTATGGTTACCAGATGATGTCTACTACTGACTTTTGAGCCCCTGCCTTTTCCTCTAGTGCCTCCATGAAGTTGATGTTTGTTGGTTTGAGTGAAAAATCTCCACCAACACTTTGGTTGATAGCAAAATACATGCACAAATAATGCTCTCAATTTGTATTTAGTGCTAATTAGAAAACATTAGCATGCTAAACTAAAATGGCGAACATGGTAAACATTACACTTGCTTAGCATCAACATGTTAACATTGATATTGGGAGCATGGTACCCCGCTGATGTTGATGGCTGTAGATGTTTAGTCTTCAGTCTTTTCTAGTCATTATTTGAGTTTATCTGACCAACTCAGTTTGTGTTCTCTCTCCAGAGACAAAGTCTAAAACTCTCTAAGCAAACATATTGGCACTGGTAAAGCACAGCAGAAAATGAATTTCATTACTTCTTCAGAGACAATGTTGTGCTGCTGCATCATCCAATTTAATACAAATCTGATATATAATCTAAGAAGATGAAATTTTAACTGTGGAGAGCAGTGCAAAGCAGGTGTCTAGGTGATCCTACCTGTTGTCAACAGTAGTTTTTAGGATATTGATGAACTCCTGGTAGCCAGGGAACTTGGATGTGACAATGGAGAAGATGTGCCAGTCGTATTCCTCCATGATGTTTAGCATCAGCAAAGCCTCCTGCTGGATGGAGGCCCCGAACTGGAAGAATGTTGACTTCACATCCTGATAAAAGAGAACAGGAGAGATGGATGGAGGGAGGATGAAATGGAGGAAAGGGAGGATAAAGGGAGGGGAAGAAAAGATTTAGTTGAAGATTTATTTGTATTTTTGTCTCACTTTCCTTATTAGTAGACCAGCTAATTCGAACAGCATCTCAGAAATATCAATCAACAACAGAGCATTTAAACTTTGGCACAATATGAGTACACACACAGACACACTGAGATACACACTCACACACACAGATTGAGAGTAATAAGCTTCTCGCAGAGGAAATATATGGATGAGAGGCTCAGAACAATTCAATTAAGCCCAAATTGGATTGGTGCGGTACAGGCAGGCTGCAGAACTCTGTGGGCCCGGTTCTGTGGAACAAGGGTTACATTCACTCTAAGTCACACATATCCACTCCATTAAACCTGACTCAGAATCATTTTCCACTTAATTCAGCCAAACTGAGACATGAGCTTGGACAGAGCAGACAAGCAGTATTACAGGTGGACAAATTAACTCATTTATGTTGGAGGCTTCGTTTTAAATGATTCATTATAGTGAGGGCTATTCAAATTAGGTGAAATTAGTAAAAATAAATTGTAATAAATAGGAAGGACGTCACAAAATGTGTGCACAGACAAAGCTTTACTTTGTCTTTCGCTGTTTGTTGCATGATTTTTGTGTGTGTGTGTGTGTGTGTGTGTGTGTGTGTGTGTGTGTGTGTGTGTGTGTGTGTGTGGATTTCTGTTGCCTTGAAATGTCAGGGAGTTCACACATGGCTTATCTTGACACCACTTGTCTTTGGCACTCTAATTATGATAGACTTGCAGGTTGGTGTGTGTGCATGTCTTCTGCGTGTGTGCGTATGTGCGAAGCTACAACCTGACAGCTAGGGGGAAAAAAAGAACGAGGGCTTAGAGACACAGAACAAAAGGTTGGAGTGAGAAATATGAGACAGAATGAAGGAAAATAGATTTTGCCCGGTGTCACTTTGTAAGATCACACCTGCTCTCAAAATGAACAAATGCACCCCATGCACTCACACACACTGACACACACACACAAATGAACGGATTACATACACACTGCCTGCAGCTTGCATCTACAGGAATCTATCCACAGTGTGACTAAACTTAAAAAAAAAGACAGAGTTGGTGAGTGTGATGAAGTAGCAACCGTAATGCTAGAAGCTCCTGTGTAGTGTATTGCTGTCTAGCAGTAGCCTCGATCCTATAGTATAGCTTGCAAAAGATAAGTTTAAAACACATCTTGGAGAGGCCTTTTGTCTACAGAAAGGTGAAAAAGAACAAATGATAAAACTTGGATACAATTTTCAGTTGTATCTGTGGACTGTGGACTGGAGTTCAAACACACAGTTGTGGAAAGTGCTCTGACTCTGCCCACCTTGGTAATGCAGTGTACAGTGTATACAGGGAACAGCTTGCAAGCCACTTTGGGTAGGCAACTTACACTGCACAGCACCAGTCACACATCTAATGCTCCACTCTCTGCACGACGCACCCTTTGCACTTTGGTGAATTCTTCCTTGCTCACTGCAAATATCTCTTCAATCCTCATCACTGCTGCTCCCTTAGCATTTAGATTAGCCCTGCCTCAGGCATCCACCTGTAGGCTCTGATTCTAGTCTGCCATGAGTTGTCTGAGCTTAAGTCTGCTTTATTGAGAAATCTGTGGAAATGTCAACCAAAAACTTAAACATGTTTTATGCTAATAGGATACAAACTTTCAGTACATTGATTCAGACAGTATTGACACATGTAATGTCAAGATAAAGAAATGCCTTTGTCTGTTTTCTATGAAACATAACTCATTTTTCTTTTTTTTCTCTATAAACCCATATAACACCATCATAGACCAATACCGAAGAAAAGAAAGGCATATTTAAAAAATTCTTTATCTCCATTTCCACAAAAAGTGGTATTAACAATTTTTAATACACTTTTATAACTGGTAATACAAAACATCCCAATGATATAATTCCCATTATTTTTTATTTATTTATTTATTTATTCTTCTTAGTCAATTACAGAGTAGAACTCTACTGGTCCACTGGTCTGTTACAGCTCCTTTCCCATAGACAGATACACTTCTAAGACACAGAGTAGATCTACCACAACTAAGTAAAGAGGGCATTGGGGAAATGAAAAAAAAGTGTAGTGGATTGTATTTGTTACCGTATCAGTGCACTGTATATAATTTCATCTCTGCATGCATGACCTAGCATTTCCTTTTCCACTGTGTTGATAGCCTCTGAATAATGTGGGTATTCACTGTTTGCATTATTTGTGTGAGTGTGGGTGTGTGTCTCTTTCCCCCTATATATGAAGACTCTTGAGTGCTCTTTAATGGTATTGTATCTGTATGTGAGGTTGGCTTACTCGATACTCAGACTCAAGTGCTCTTCAGAGCGTCTCTGTGTAGCCCCGTGTGTGTGTGTGTGTGTGTGTGTGTGTTCTAATGGGGTAGAAACTGAAGCAATGCTTGAGCATGGTGGGACAGGAGGGAGGTCATGCTATAAGACGTGTCACTTCCTGTCTTCATCACAGCAACGGCCGATACTGCCACACTTTGCTGCAATATACAGAGGGGCTGTGGAGACCACAGGGCCATAAAATACATAGAACAGAATAAGTGGTTAGATGTATATGTAACTATGTAATAGTGTTTTTAAAGTGTGTTCACAAGTACTGACATCACACCTGCCACCTGTCAACAAAACAGTTGTGTCATAAGCGCCATCACTGTTTCCTCCGATTTTATTGATAAAGGTTTCAGAAAATTCTGTATTTGGCTGTGTTTTCTCTATTCTCAGCATTTTTTAAATGCTATGCATTTTTTTGTCCAATGTTTCCTTAATATGCTTGCATTTTGTCTAGGGCTGCCTCTAAAGATTTTCTAAGTCAACAAGTAATTTTATTAAATAAAGCCAATAGTCGTAGCACGTTTATGATAGATAGATAGATTTTAACAGCTACCTGTTAAACGCTAACGGAAAGCAGTTATAAAAATTTCCACTTCTGGAAATTCTTTCACAAGTGAAGTTGTGTTAAATAAATTATTGCTGAAGAAAATCGTACTGAAATATGTGGCGATGACAACTAATAGATCCTTTCACTGTGCTCTTCAGCTGGGAGACCCAAGTGGCTTGCAGTAAAATAGGCGATACCTCGACCCTCTAGTGAAAGCGTCCCTGCAGAGACGGGTGTCTTACACCGTGTGTGACCACTCTAATCTGTTAACATGGGCACCGAAATAAAAATCACACGGGCGGTGGGAACAACCTGTTAAACTCTTCTCAGTGACTAACGATTAATTTTGAGATGGATGGTTTTCACTGGGAAAGCGACAATATATTTACACCAAAGGCAACATTTATGAAAAATGTATGTTTCAATATCATTCTGGCAATGTTTCTTACATCTGTGTGTATGAATGTGTGTGTTTGTATGAATGTGTCTTTGTCTGCTTGTGTGTCATGGGGATTCAAGCTCCAGGCACCCCAGGGGAGGAAGCCAAAATCTACCATGGAACAAAATGGAAATCTTGCTTTTACCAAAATAATTGCTCTTCTCTGGTCTCAAATGAGACTGGGCACGTGCCTGCACTTACTTGTGCCGGCCAAATGATGTCTCTTTATTTTCACAGGATCTCATCATATCAAACCTTAACAGAACCCAAATAAACCAGAGAGATTTGGTTCAGGTTGGGCTCAATATAATTCATTTTACAGGTTTCAGTATTCTGTCTCAAAAAGGGGCAGTTTAAGTTGGCCTAACCTATAATTGCAAGACAACAGGTACCTCTTTTGAACAGTTGACTGAAGAAGACTCTGAAGGACAACAGCTGAAAAAAACCTCACTCCTTTATTTTCCCCTTTATTATATTTGATATTTTTAATTGTACATTTTATTATTGCTCTCTTTATTTTTTGTTATGCAGTTGAGTTGAGTTAAAGAGAGTGAGAGAGAGAGGCAATGAGACACGAAGGAAGAACACCTATGTAAAATACCAGATGGAACGAAAATAAAACGTCATCCGAAAAGGCGATAAAGAATTAGTGCCAAAAACCTTTGGGCAAATTAGCCAGAGAGTGGCAGGGAGAAAAAGTTTAACAAAGACATGAAATTAGAGACAAAGAGGGAGGAAATGCGGTTGCAGAAAAGAGGAGAGATGGGTAGAGCGGTGGAGAAGAGACTGAGTGACTAAGCAGCGTATGATTGTTTCTAATTGGGACGGCTCACAATCCGTGACATCAGAAAACAGCCAATCATATCCTCTCATTTCACCCTTGTCAAGTGTGACATGTCTCTTCTTTTCCACTCACACCTTCAGCTACACATAAAAACACACATGCACGTACACAAACACAGTCTGTCATTCACAGCTCTTTCCCTCTTGCTCTGTCTGTCACATTCACAGTTGCCCACTCTCAAATTTCCCACTCTGTTGAAAACACACAAACAGGCATATACACACAACCACAATGACGCACACACGAAAACGTGCACATGCCCCGTAGGGCAGGACAGTGTGTCTAAGTTGAGATAGAGGGGAGTTATAAATAGTAGTCCTCATATCCTCTGCTGCTGATAGCATCATGCACTGTCTGGTCTGATGACACACACGTGTACAAAAAAAAATAAATCTCGCACACACACACACACACACACACACACACACACACACACACACACACACACACACACACACACACAAACAGATGAGTGTCTAGTAAACTGAGTTTGTGAGGTACACACTCACCAAGATAAAGGCCTGAGAGTACACAGGCATGCCGAAACCTGCATATATTGTCATATATATCCACGTATCACTTAAATCTGTCACAGATACCCCGTTATCTGCCGGGTGTAACGGCTCCACAGTGTCCACTTGTGGAGAAACATACCAAAATGACAAAAAATTCCTCTGTGGCCAGTTACTAAATATAAACAGACAGGCATAAAAATAGCTTCAGCAAAACAAAAGAGCTGAAATGTCTGTGGAAACAAACTAAAATGCCAAGAAGACAACACATGTAAACCACACAGATAGAGTCACTATAAGCAAAACCACAAAACTTAGCCCTATGTCAGAAGCTTAATGATAACTTAACTGATTACTGTACACAGTATATGCACTGCTTTTACCTGACTGTGGTTCTAATTATAAAAATTTGCTGTAAAAAAAAAAAAAAAGCCGTGTATTGTTGGGTCCTTAGTGCTAAATGTGACATATGCACATTCTTTGTAGAGTATCATATATATTAAAATACATCTTTACAGTTTGGACAAAACTAATCCTTTTGAGAATATATTGTAGGGGTTTCTTAATAATCTCGCAGTTAGGCCAGAAAACAGGTGTGTCTCTGCGTCTGTGGAGCTGGGTTGGCACTGATACAATATCAGCGCCAACCCAGCTCCACTGATAGACTGGTGCCAAACAGATCCACTGAGTGTAGAAAATGTATACACACATTCCAAATGTACAAAAAGTGACAACTTCTTCTGCCTCCCACCATGTATTGGAGACGAAAAAGGCCGACGCCTAACAGGCAAGACAATTAGAAAGTTGAACCGTTGCTGAAACTAATGCGGCTTGATGGTTGGATGTATCCCAAATTTAAAAAATGAGGATTCAAACCACATTAACAGTTTTCCTATGTATATTCTCTATGTTTGCCAAATGAGAAAGACATCATTGAACTGACAATTTTCAGCAGGAGGAAATTATATTATCACCTATATTATGAGAAAGTGAACACGGCACACTATTGGCACCAAGACCATTATGTTATTTCCAACAAGTAATGATCCCTTTTTTAATATCCTCTGTCAAATCCAGCCAGTGGAGATAAACTCAGAAGAAATTGTTTAGAGAAAGATTTTTAATTAGCGAAAAAAGGGACAACTCATGATTAGAAAGATGACAAAAGACTTCAAACTGACAAAGAAATTAGACAGGACATCCTCATCTCATCTAACGTCTTCTAACTTCTTACCAGTAATGGTAACAAAAACTTTATTTATATATATATTTATTATAGCACCTTTCAAAATGAGAATCTGTTTTGCCAGGCTTCAAGCTATGCGCTTGTGTCCAAACCACAGTGGTCTGATGAGGAAGTTCTGGCAGCTACCACATGAACTATGGGCTAGGTGTGTGTGACGACATGTGTAAGAAGTGAATATTTGCTCGAAAACAACAGTGGTGGCTGCTTAAGAGGTTAGCATAGATGTCGATAGCATCAGTTATATCAGCACAGAAGAGCAAAGAACGGCACTGAAGGTTTTTCTTGATGGAAAAGATGTTTTCGCTCTTCTCCCGACTGGCTTTAGCAAGAGTTTGACAATGTTATATAGTTCATTGTTCTGATTAGTCAAAGTGTACTTGTGATAGACGGCGACAGACAGATGGTTCATCCAATAACCTGCCGAGTATTTTTGAAAGTGCCTGCCCTTTTTTTTTTCCCAGCGCGATTTCCCAGATGGTGCTGTGTAACAAAGAGGGGTGTTCCGATCAAGTTATTTTTTCCCAGTTCCAATTCGAGACATTTAATACTGAGTATCTGCAGTTACCAAGTCTGGATCTGATACTTGTATTTTCCTAGATAATACAGGTGAATATCTCTACATTGCATGAAGGAAAAGATTACTGTATCCAAGCTGTTCCTTAAAAGCAGAAAATTTAACCAACTTATGTCAAAGCACTCTTTCAGACCCTGAAGTTTGTGCAGGTGGCCACTCCACTATATGACGGTACCATGAAAACATTTGAAAAAACGACAGCCAAATTGGCATGAATTGTAACAAACAATGTCTAACAAAAGAAAGAATGAATGGACAATGAAATGCCTGAATCCTAATATATGTTTAAAAGTTATTATGATTAGGACAATATAAACCGTAAGCCTTTCGTCAGATACTGCATTGTTAAGTTTTCTTTCCCTGTACTTACTGGCTAATTTCTGATTGTAGAAATCAAAACACAAACAGGCACAAACACCGACAGAAATTATACACATAATGTTCACACAGCTATTCCACTGTTCATGGGAAAAGTTTATCACTTGGTAATTGGTTTTCTCTCCAACTGAAGCATTCATTTACAGGCTTCTATGGGGGTTCAGAAAACGTTCTCAACTCATTGGTTTATGTTTGCCATTAAAACCAATTTGATAACATGAACCTGATGTCATCAAGCCAAAACAATGTTAGGTAGGCCTAAACATCACATGAAAGAGAACCTGCACATAAACACGCATGCACAAACCTACTGTATACAAAAAGACAGTCTCTTTATGTTTTTCCTTTCCCTCTCATAATGACCAGAGGGAAAAATCATTGCACTAACAACATTGCTTTGGTAGTTTCTTTTACTTACAGCACATTATGTGCGTTTACTGCAGTCCCCTGTAAATGGCTCTGACAGACTCTTATGAAACTGTGGAAGTTTATGCAGTCTTTACTAGATTACAGTGTTTTAAAACAATAAGCAGATCTAGTGATGGCACTACGAATATGAGTGTGTGTTCCTTAATTGTGTTTGTGTGTGTATGTGTTCAGTGGGTGCGAATAAACTGCTTGGTGTGAACAGAGGAGAGTAGATATCCTTTTGTTTGTGGTGAGTAATAATTATAGGGAAACAGTAGCTTTCAACTACAATAGAAAATACACACACACACACACACACACACACACACACACACACATGCACGCACACAGATTATTAACCAAGGCTGGATTTGACGTCATAGAAGAATATTTTTGGCGTGAATTCAGTCCATTTTAGTAGATAACACACACAGAGGGAGGAAGAGACCTATTCAAAGTTTATCACACAGAAGCAGTGTCTGTTTGTATGCGTGTGTGTGAGAGAGTGTATATGTGTGTTATTGCTGTGGTTCCTCTGTCAGGACTTTTTAACAAGCAGCCGAGTCCCCACGGGGAAACACTGACAAAATAACATCATCCCTCTCTCGCTGTCTCTATCTTTGTCTCTATGTGTTTGCCCTCTTCTCCCACTCACTCTATTCTCTAATAAGTCCAATATCTTCCTCTCTGTGTCTTCCTTTCTTTTCGTTAACTCTCTGTCCAGGGGCTCTGTCTTTTCTCGCCTCCCTCTATCCATCTTGCCCTCTCCCACCCACTCCCTATCTCTTCTAATAAGGCCAATATTCTGCTACACTCCTCTGGGACGTAACCTTACACATAAGCTGGAATAGCTGTTATTAGTGCTGGGAGTATAACTTCACAGTTTACTCCAAGAAAAAAACAAAAAACAAATGGAATGGCTTAAATGCTTAAATTGATGCAATGCCCCCAAATTATTCAGTTCTTTCTAGTTTATTTTCACTATGACTAGTTATTATTTAGAGATGTGGGCTGTCAGAATATATTTAGATGTAACACAGTGCCTACAAACCTAAGGGTCAGGACACCTACAAGGGGTCAAAAGATAAATCTGAGGGGTCTATAGATGATTAACAGGAAAGAAAAGCAGGGAAAGAAATTCTTCTACACAGTCATGCTTTTTCTGCTTATGTTTCTCTCGTTTTTTTCTTGAGGATTGCTGGATTCTGTGATTTGCAACTGGTCACCTGGTACAATTTTCCAACTGGTGACAAGTGGTTACATAGGGGTTATAACAAGGTGAGGAATACTGCTGTAATTTCTCTTTAAACCACACTGGTAATCTGATAAATTCCTCCATAGCCCTGCTTGTTATTTATATTATTATTATGCCTGCTTTCACTAGACTTTGGCATATTGTGCATTTCACACCTGTCACATGCACATAAATTGTTGGTATCATCATTATATCCTCCACAGTCACAATAAAGAAATCATTATGAGAATTATCATCACTGTCAATATTGCCATCATTAACGGCCATAACCATCATAATTATTCTCTGTATTTTAGCTGTCCTACCTATCATGCTTTCCTAATTTCATTCTTTTTCTTTCCTTCCAGCAGCTCTCCTTCCAAGTTTTGTCCTTATCTTCTGCTTCTAGTCCCTTTTTTGGCTTCCTTTACTACCCTCCTTCCTTCTTTCCTTCCTTTGTATGTATCCTTCAATTATCCTCTCCCACTTTCGTAGTGCTTTTCTCTCCATCTGCACCACCTCACACTTTGGCAGGCTTTTGAATGAACACAAAAGAGAGAAAGAAAAAATCCTGCTGGATGAGTAGAGGTGCTAATCACAATAAAATAGGACTTTGAATTAGGAGTCACAGCCCGATCCTCAACACAGTGCTTTATTGAATACATGAGAAATATTTCGACAAGAAACCTCTTTGTCAGGATTACTTGTTGAAACATGTTTTCTTTTCAAAGTATTGAATAAAGTAATCCTGTATGGAAGCACTCAGTGTGCAGCCGCCTTAAAGGGTTTTAAAGAAATGAAGCGTTTAAGATGAGAGTTCAGTGCAAGGCAACAGGATGTAGAGAGATGAAATCGTGAACCTAATCTAAGGAGCTGTTTATTTAGAGATATAATGCACGAGAAAGAAGCGTATACAGTTCAGACACACACACAAACATGCACATTACTAATGAACATAAAGTCACAACTAACCCGCATGCACTTATAGATGATGTATGTGTGGTCACGCCGTGATGTTTGTGCACACACACGCATACATTCACTCTCTGCTCAAAGTAAAAGGGGATTTATAAGTCTTGTGTGTCTGTGTGTGTATCTGTGCCAGAGGGCTGTGTATCATACTGAGTTCATTCCAAAGACACAAACAACATAATATAAACCTCAGCTCAAACAGAATAGAACAACACCCACTGCCCAGGAAAAACAAGAAAATCAAAGGCCTCAAAGGCCAGATTTACACAGGAACAAAACACCTAGACCTACATTTATGGAGTCGTAAAGCAGCCTAGAAGAATGGCTGAGGTGACGTGAGGGAGAATGAGCGCTGGTGTGAAATAATTTTTATCTTAATATCATGTTTTCAGGAACAACATCAGAGAAGCTTAGCTGAAGCTCCTGCACAGCACAGCAACGAGGGGCTAGTTTTTCAGTTGGCATACATTTGCGGGAAAAAAAAAGAGAAGACAGCAATCCCAAAAAGATTAATGAAAAGGAATTAAAGGCAGAAAATATTACCTCAGTTCAATGCAAATGAACTTAGTCAGGTCAACGCCACCGCAAATATTTTGATGTGGAGCAGATTGCCTGGACCAGTGCGGAGCATTCTGTTCCAAATTTAAACTTGAGATGACAATTTTGTTTACTCAGAGTTCACTGGAGGCTGAATCTAATTATCTGTCTGATAACACAGAGTTTTTTTTATAACAGTTTTAATGTGTGCTATTACTGTGTCATCATGATACTGTGAATATTTTCAGCTCATTTGAGTAAACCTGGCCACCTTTGGCTTGTAGCTATATCTGCTTGCAGAAACTGAGCAAATTGTGCAAAGTGTGATTCACCTCACAGAGTTTTGCTCAACCAGCCCTCCTCCTCAGATGGTGAGAGGGTTTTGCTATTGGATGGTTAATAATTTGAAGTCATCCAGTGGTATCCACAGTTTAAAAACCAGGTTGACAGGGTTGTCCAGTCAGAAAGGTTTTCAACTACAACCTACAAACTATAATTCAGAAAACTATTTTCTGTGCGAGGAATAGTTTGATATTAACAGTTTGAGAATACACTCATTACCTTCTCATATTTGTTCATTCAGAATTAAGCTACAGCTAGGAGACAGTTAGCTTAGCTTAGCATAAATATTGGAAAGAAAGGGAAAACTAGCCTGGTTCTGTTCAAAAGTAACAAACTCTGCAAATGTATTGGGATGTCACAGTGACAGGAAGTCCAGTCTTTGTGCTAAGCTAAGCTAACCAGTAAACTGGCTGGAACCTTCTATTTACTGTACAGATATTAAAGTGGTATCAACTGTTCCATCTAACTCTCTGCAAGAAAGCATATTTCCCAACATGTCAAACTATTCCTTTAGGGTTGAAGCTAATGTTTTTTACATATATATATATATATATATATATATATATATATATTTTTTTTTTTTTTTTTGTTTTGTTTTGTTTTTTTTTTTTTTTGTTTGTTTGTTTTAATTATTTATAACTTTTAGTTAGTATATAACTTTTATACATTTTTGCTGTAAAGTAAAAAGCTTTCTCCCTCACTTTAGTCACTAAATATGTAGCCAGAAAGTAAGACATATTACACTACAAAGGACATGCCATCTCTACTCTGACATACAACTATGTGGGGGCAAATCAATACTGCATAATGTGCTGATAGTCTCCTGACAGAGATGCACCAGTCAGCTGTTATGGTCATCACTAACTACACTGGCAGTGTCACTAATTCATCACTGCCACTGACAGACAGACACTGACACCGAGCAGGGGATGGAACAAACCGGGGTGGGTGGGAGGGATGGACGGGCCGGCGGGAAGATAAATGAGGAAAGGCCAAGGAGCGATGTCAGGGAGCAAGAGTGGGGAAAAGAGAGGGAGGAAGATAAAGAGATGAGGGTGGAATGAAAACATTCAGAAAGCATGGGGGAGAGATATATTATGGACTGTGGAAAGAAATAGTTGTTGAGAATGTGCTTATTTGCTTTCTTTCCAAATGAGATGAGAGGATCTGTACGGATGTCTGTGTGTCCCATACAGAGCAGGAGTCAGTTGGTGTTTAGCCTAGCTTAGCACTTAGATACTGGGACTGTTTCTTCACGGACAGTTTTTCCATCCATCAAGAACATCTATAACATGACTGCACTAGATGGTTTGTTACACAGAACCATCTGGGAAGTCATTGTTGGAAATGTTTGGAAAAGCGCAGGCACTTTCAAAAAATACTTGGTTGAACCATCCATCTATCATCGTCTATTACAGGCAAACTTCAGCCAATCAGATCAACGAACCGTATACCGTTAGTCAAAGTCTTACCGAAGCCAGCTGGGAGAAGAGCGAAAATATCTTTTCCATCAAGAAAAGCCTTCAGTGTCGTTCTTTGCTCTTCTTTCAATGAAGAAATACTCTCCAGCCGCCATGGTTTCCCATTAGTCACTTCTCACACGTTATCACACACACACTTAGCGTTAAATCACGGCAGTAGCTCATGCCGTAGCTGCCAGTGGTTCCTCAAAGTATGCTGATTGGTTCATAACCACTGTGTTCAGACTCAAGCACATGGATTTTGTGATCAGGATCATAATGATTTTTATGCAGCGTCTCCAGCTGTAGTTGCAGGTTGGCTCCGACACTGTTGGTCAGGTTTTGATTATGGTCAGGAGTAATGGTAACAATTTCACACTGACCCAGGCCAGCTGTTTCCCCTGCTTCCAGTCTTTATGCTAAGCTAAGCCATATTCCGCTTGTAGCTCTGTATTTTAACATTCATAAATGACATATATTGATGTTGATCTTCTAATCTGACTCTCAGAACAAGAAAATCTGCATATTTCCTCAAAAAGTTGAACTGTTACTTGAAATTCATCTTGCCCAGCAAGAAAAGAGAAGGAGGGTTACCAAAAGCGAGGTATCTCACTCTTTGCTGCACTCACTGCAGCACTGTGCTCTGTTCAAATCTGTTCACATCCACACTCACACATGCATCATTAATATTATAACAACAAGGAAACAAAAGAGAGGAGAGAGAAAGATTGAAAGAGAGCAGTTCATGCACACACTGACTCTCCTTTACATTAACAAAGTGCAATATAAGTGCTATGCCCTAAACCCCATCGTCATCTCTAAGCTTTCCCATTTCCATTTGATTGGCTGCCAGCGAGGCCTGCAGAGTAATTGGCTGCATTTCATTGGCCAAGCAGACGGACAGCACCCTTGGGAGGAGTCCATCAGGCGATATCTGTTAACAACACAGACACACGCACACACACACACACACACACACACACACACACACACACACACACACACACACACACACACACACACACACACAGACACACACCGCACACACACAGACACACACAGGGCCAGAGGGGAACTCCCTAATGCCTAATGTACCTTTTGCTATCACAGATGGGTCACTTACATTTCTGGGCACAAGAGCGATGACGAGAGAGAGAGAGAGATAAAAAAAAAGAGTGAGTGAGACAGATTGGAGGAGAGAGGATAGCAGGAAAAGCAAGGAGGACAGGATAAAACAAGGAGAGAGCTGTAGGGAGACCCCAGACAAGAGGAGAGGAAGGAGGAAAGGAAGAGCGAGAGCAGGGGATGAAAAGCGGTTCAAGTATATTTTAGCTCACATAACTCTGGCATTATATTAGGGAAACAATCTTGTTAAATAATATGCACTACCACTAAACATACATCGGACTGCAAGGAAAAGGAAAGTGTGTATGGGGAACATCAAACATCACCCTAGTTTTTGTGTCCTCAGTCAGTCCTTATCAGCGCCCATTTGGCTGATTTAGCATGAATAAGCATAAGAGGAAGAGTGAGCGGGGTAATGTGTGATTGAATCAGTAATTTCACACATTCAGTAAATCCTTATTTTTCGCCTCCACTTTTTTCTGTTTTTCTACCACAAGCAAAAGAGCAAAGCTTTACAGTGCCAGCCAGTTGCATTATTTTATCAAATATATTCTTAATTACAAGCATACAGCAGGATGAGACTTAGTGATGTGAAAATGTTTTGCTAATTTGCTCAGTTTATCTGTCTTTACTTCTCATTAGAGTTGATCAACACAAAATTATCTATTTTGATAACTGATATTGTCATTATTCAAATATACCAAATTTGCTTATTCAAGCTTCTCCAATGTGAGTATCTGCTGCCTTTATAAGTGACAGCAAACTGAATATTTTGGGGTTTTGAGCTGTCATTGAAGCAGGAAATTGTGAGGGCATTTATCCATAATTTCTGACATCTGACAGACAGAAGCTCAGTAGCCATCAGTAGGAGACAGTATGCGGTATGATATAAATAAACCAACATACAGACTAAGACTAAATAACCAAGCACTCTCTTAAATGTAGAGAACATGCTGAAAGTGCAGACGGTCACATAGTTAACAGCCAGAGTGTGACAGAAAACAAAAATGAGTCATCTGTGACGCTGGTTACATCTTGGAGGATAAGGCGCAGCCTCTCGCAGCCTCTCGCAGCCTCATTGAGGTCTCTCGTATGAGGACGAAGGACAGTAATACTGTTTGACTTGAGTCGTGAGCGGAAAGGAACATCTGTGGATCACTGCTCACACAACAGAGGGGGAGAGACTCAACTGGGTCACAAACGCATTTGTAAAGCAAGGTTTGAACAACATGGTTTTTTAAAGGCGGGCAATCAAATGTTTGGTAATGAAGCTGCTGATTCTAAACTCAGGATCTGGTGTTTCCCCTAGTGGTGTATTCTTGACTGTGTGGAAAAGTTGCAGCATTTCCACCATTGCAGAGGCTTATAAAACTTCCACTGAAAGTCAAACTTAGAAAATGATGCTTGGGTGAAGAGAAGAGGAGAGGAGAGGAGAGGAGAGAGGAAACAAAGTTGCTGACCCACTTTGTAGCTCTCAAAGTTTCAAATCCTCTTTAAAGAGTTGTGGCCAAGAATTTGGCAAGACACACACACACACACACACACAGACACTATACATATAGTACATGTATGCACACACACGTACAGACACATGCACATAATCATGGGCCTGTGACCCTAGACACCATGAATAATGAAGCAAGTGCTGCTTTTATTTAACACCGCATTAGCTCTTTACATCACCTAATAATGGCAGCACTGAACCACACTAACACACACTCACACACACACAAGCACACACACTTCTGGTAGTGCTCGATACGGTTTGTTAGTTTTCTCATTTGACTTGGTCTATTTTAGTCCTGCAAAACCCTCTTTCTCATTGCTCTTCTCTCTGATCCTCCTTGCATTGTCTCTCTCTTTTATCTTTGCTTTTCTTTTTCTTCATCGTCTCAATTTTTTTGTGCATGTTCTCTCTCTCGCCTCATACCTCTGTTGGTATATCTCTTTCTCCATTCATCTCTCACTCATTCTATTTTCTCCATCTTTTGCCATCTCTCTGAGCATTTTGTTGATGTTGGTGATAAGATCAGCATGTGATTGGCTGGGCCAGATAAGAGATAAGACAGCAATTTGTTTAGGGAGCTTTTCGCTTCTCATCACACCCCTGCAGACTGCACTGATATTAATGAACATGCATGCACACACACACACACACACACACACACACACACACACACACACACACACACACACACACACACACACACACACACACACACACACACACGTGCACATACGCTTTGCATCTGGGAAAACAAGAGGGAAGATTGAAGAATGGCAATTGGGAGTGTAAGAGAAGGGAGAAAGATTCAGAGAGAAAGAAGGAAGAGAGATAGATGGGGTACAGTCGTGAGAAAAACAGTCGCCCTAATTTGCAAATCAAAGACATTATGAGTCACATATTTTCAGCAAAATCATGCCAAAGGGGAAAATGTTTTTCTCTCTCTCATCCCTTCTCTTTTGACTTCATTTTCATTTTCCCCTTTTTATGCCTGCCTTTTGTAGCTTGTTTGTAAAATGTTGTTTTTCAAATGAAATATAGTTGACCTTTCTACCCTTTAACATTCATCATTTTTCATGACAGGACACATCACGTGAAAACAGAATGAGGTTTCATTTCAGCCATATAATAGTACTTTGTCAACACATGTGACAGTCAGGCACGGGGTTGGCATTTGTTCTTCTGTCTTTATTTGTCATATAGGCCTGTGCATGTTATTTAGAAGAGACACGCATTACATATTCACTGGTAACATTTAGTGGACTCAGCCTAATTGCTTAAAACAGCTAGATTTGATGCTACATTTCAGGTCTTTTTTTTGTTTTTATTATACGCCTTGAAAACCAATTTACGTCATCAGCTGCACTCTCTAAACAATGGTTTCCTACGTGAGCACACTATTATAGGCAACATTTGGAAGGATACTAGTTATTTCATATGTCAGATTCCTGTCTTTGTGTCGTTGTTTTTTTTGCACCAGTTGAAAAAAAAAAGAATTGGAGTCCATGCACCCATCAGAATTAGAATACTTAAGAATAGAAATCAAAAAAGAAAGCAAAAAGATAAAGAAGTTTATCTAATGTTTCCTTTCTGGAGGTTTACATTGGTCCCTGCATCGTCTTGAACCAGGGCTCTATCTCATGTATTACTTATTAATATATTTACCTATATTATAATTGCCATATTATTGTTGAGGAAGACTAAGGAGGTTATTGTCATCATTATCACCAGCAGTAACATGAAGACTATACCTGAAAGCCTGAAACTGTGTGAGTGTGTGTGTTTGTACGTATGTGTGTATGTGAGAAAAAGAAAGGTAAAAGGCAGGTGAAATGGAAACAACAGACTGCTTGCATTTTCCATCTGGGGCAATACCATTATAGGGCACAAACATTGATACATTGATGCACTGACCCACATTCATTAAACTGTACACATTCTAGCCAATTATAAAACAAAAGGTTAATGCTAAAATGTTTCCATTACTGCACACAGATCCCTGTATTTGTGTGGATGTGTGTGCATGTGTGCACACAGCATCTACTCTTCCCCAGTGTCTGGAGGCTGAACACACTGCGCATGCAATCATGTCTCCGCATGCAACAAGGAGTGAGGCTCACGTGCTAGAGAAGGCTGCACAAAAATATAATAACTACTTGCACTTTTTACGGGACATGGTTACCACTGTGCAAACAATAGTGGATGTTGTTTATTTCTGTTGTGGTTTTTTTCCCTATTAAAATTGTTTAAATATGTGCTCACATATTTGGAAAAGTCTTTGTAGCTTGTCATTTGTGGGCATTTAAAGAGCCAAAAAAAGAAGGGCCCAAGACCTGAGCTCTGTGGAACCCCACAGGGATGTCTGCTGGAGATGGATTCACTATAAAATAAACTCATCAGAGGAACGCACCTAGTGCTCAGGGCATTCAATTAAAACTGCATGATCAACTCTTCTAACAGCATAAGTAAGAGGATTATGATTGAGCATTGTCACCTGTTTTTATAAGGAGGCCATTCATTACTTTAAGAGAGTCTGCCTGGAGAATACATAATGATCTCACACCTGTCTTTGGCTATGTAGCTGTCCATAGAATAATATAGTTTAAGGCCAGTTTTTTTTTAAATGTCTGATAAAAGTGGCAGACACTGTCTCACAAACCAACAATCACACACTTTCAGCTGTATACATATGTAAAACTGTGGTGCAGAATATGACAGCCATAATGGATATAGAAATGTTGAAGGGACATTAGGTTGGCAGGATGACAGACAGTATTGAGCAGTTGAAAGGTTGATATTTCAACTCCCTGCAGAACCAGACTGTCAGTTCTAGAACCTTCTAAAGTGCCCCTGAGAAAGAGCAGTTAACCTCAGTGTATACCTAATCTTGCTGCTCAGATGGAAAGTACTGCAAGTTCAAAATGTGTTCTGGTGGAACTTCACAGACTTATATATATATACACATGGGTTATAGTAGGTATCACTTGGAAATAATACAAACTGCAATGAGACTTTCAGTCCAGCCATGTACTGAAATTGAGGTTGCAGCACATGGCCTTCATTGAGGTGTGTGCACAGCTTTTTTTAGTATAGAAGCGTCTAACCAGCTGCTGTAACATGCAACTGAGTGGTTTGTTGTTTACAATGTGTCTGATTAGATATGTCGTTGAGAGACTAAACCCCACCACCATGCCAGGCATTGACAGCAGAGTGTACACAAACTGTGACCTCCCTGTTCCCTCTTGAAAACACTAGACCGTCTCCTTCATTTCCCAAACAGTGGTCAATTTTCGAACACAGAGCAATGTCCATCTCCTATTTCAAACAATGAGCTGTCCACTCCCCTTTAAAAATACTGGCCTGCTTTACCAATGCAGTGAAATCTTACAGCACATCGTCTCCACAACCAACCTGGAAGTCCCCTCCAACTGGAAGGCATGCCAGAAAACAGGGCATAATAAGGAGAACCATTCTGAAGTTAAAACAAGCTAAGTGGCAAACCCAGTGTCAGTGATCAATGGAGTGTAAAAACCTGGTTGCACAACCAACAATTGATTCCTGGCTGTTTGTGTTCATGTGTGTCCCTTTCTGTGTTTCTTCTCTTTTTTTCTCTCTCCTTCCCTTTTTCTATTCCTACATTGCCCCCTCCCCTCCATTCTGTCTCGCTCTCCCTCTGCAGTACAGTCTTTATCCTATTACAGCCTCCTTGCTTCTGTGGAGCAGTTTCAGTTGTAGACACAATGAAAACTGGCAGGATACATTACTTAGCACCGCACTCCTCCCATCCTCCCTGGTTCTTCCTCTCTACCTTCCCCCCTTTCAACAATGAATACATTTTTTCATCATACCATTTTGTTTTCACTCCTCATTTGAGTTTGTCTCGCTCCAGTTTTTCCTTCCTTGGTTAGATTTCACTTCGTTTTTATTCTTCAGCATGCGCCTTTCTGCCAGGACTGATTAATCCTAACTATTTATCTATTCACTTAGCTATATACTGATGTCATTCACCCTGTACTGCTTTTTGTTGCCAAAGCTAATGGTTAAGAATTGCTGCTTTCTTCATATACCTTCAGAGTAACAATCAGTTAGTTTGTACCACCAACCGTTCACTGGTGAACATTCAAATACTCCAGACCCTCTTATATAGTGAAGACAGACAGGTAAACTAGAGCTGCAGATTGATGTATACTGCCTCTCTTTTTGTATCTTCAGTATATATTCCAACCTGGTCATACTCTCTCTATCCCTCTGTCAGGTGTTCAAGGTAGCTTGGCTGAGCACCAGAGCAGTCCCTGCTGATGGGAAGGGCTCTGAATAAAGCAGAGGTTTTATTTGACGAGCCCTGCATGGGGACCTGATGGCCGACTGGAATGCTCCCAGGGAGAGAGAGCTGATCTCTTTATCTGTCCGTCCTGTATCCTATTAGAGTATCACCTTCCATCACACCCTCCATTCAAAGGATGAGAACAGCTTTTACTAAGCTGCATGGTCCCCCTCGCCCTCTCTTTACCTTTCTAACTGCCTCCCTCTCTTCCTCTTCCCCCCTTTATCCTCCCTTCTCACCTCAACAGCTAAATCATTGCCACACAATTTTACTATTTTCTCTCTCTTTCTCAAACAACAAATCCTCCTACCTTAACAACCACATTAATTGTTGGTCATTGTTTTCCCAAAAAAACCCCATATAACTATTTTGTGATGTGACACTACATATGACCAATACAAAAAAAACCATTCAAAAATGATGTAAGATTTGGGCACAAAAACAACTTCTTATGGGTTAGAGAATAATATTACACTCCAACAATGAGTATCAGATAGAGAAAGCGATTTGCAGTCTCTGTGTTACATGTTTTGTACAACACCTTGACTATCTTCACAAGATATTTTGCAGCATTATAACAACATAAAACACACAAAGGCACATGACATGATACATACGGCCCCAAAAGGTTCTGGTCCGGCAAAACTAAACATAGTTCTTTTTAGACATCTTAACAAATGATCAATCATGTCAATTCTCTGTTAAGGACAATCTCTTCTAGTCACCCTCTCTCATTACCCCACACTTACTCATTCTCTGTCACTCTCTCATTTTTTTTGTCTCTTTTCTCCAAAGCAGCAACTGCTGGCCAGAGAACTGCTGAGGCAGCACTGGGTCCAATTTCTGAAGCACCACACATACCCAAACAAACAACTGATATCCAAAACACAGTGACAGAGAGAGAAAGTGAGAGGGGAGAGCGTGACAGAAGAGTTGCCGATGCCCAGAACTGCCTGCCAAGAATCGATAAGGGATAGACCGATGACTGTAGAACAACCCCACTGGTACAACCAGATGCAAACCACACACACACACACACACACACACACACACACACAACCACACACAGAGAAAATCATGAAGATGAGAGTCCAGACTTGCAAGCCATTGATCTTGGTTTTTCCAGTATGAAAAGTAGAAAGGCATATAGTGTTTTTTTTTAACATGTCCCTTGCTGTTTTATCTCTCTTTGTGTTTTTGTCTTTAAAGCAGGAAACGTGAGAAAGAGTAAGAGAAGATGTTGGTCTGTATCTGTCAGTGTTTGTGTGTGTGTAGCAACCAGATTGACACCATTATGTCTACTCTCCCTCCCTCCACTCCATAAGCCAATTCACCCTCATCGCTTTGCTATTAAGCAGCTTTACATCGGTACAGCTATGACTGTAACTGTGGGAAAGTGCGTTTGAGTGTGTGTCTGTGTGTGTGTGTGTGTGTGTGTGTGTGTGTGTGTGTGTGTGCAAGACACAGGGCTGGGTGGGAGGAGGGGAGTCATTTTGCCACTAATATTTTCCTCATCTCTCTCCAATTTCTACAGTAGGTTGCCCTTGTTTCACCCCTCCCTGTTTTTGTCACTGTAACATCTTCAGATGACCCAGCCTTGAACTTTTAATAACATTAAAATAATAAGGTGAATACAAAAGAACTGCGGACCCCATTCTAGGAAATTGTACAATAAAGCATTGTACTTTTAATAAATTGCAAAATGCTATCTATTTACTCGGGGTGGGGGGGTATCACAGCAGTGAAATGGTTTAGTCATGGTTTATTATGAGGAGTAACATGCTGAACTGATTACAGCCTTTTATCTAATTGTTTTGTTTTTAAAGATCTCAACAAACCAGTAACACATTTCTTCCAGTTCTTCCAGTCAAACTGAAAATGAATAACAGATCACTAATTTTAAACTGGAGTAATATTTGAGGTAAAACAATGACCCATGAAGAAATATAAATTCACAAATATGAACCTCTTCAAAGCATCTTCAGTTAGCTTCACTGTATGACAACTTCCCTTAATTTTCCTTGTTCTTCTCTCAGAACCTCATCAATTTCTCCCTCCTCTCCTCTTTGTCTATCCCCCCCCTTTATCCTTTCTTCCCTCCCCCTACTTTTATCTCCCGTTCTCCCTACTATTCTTTTTGTCCACTCTATCTCCCATTAGTCCAGTCCTTCGCACCCTTCTCCACTGCAGTGAAGTCTGTGCACAGTGTGTGCGTGTGTGTGTCTGTTGTCAGGTTCACTAGAGGCCCGGTGGCAATCGATAAGTATTTGGGCAACAGCTCAACATAATTATAGAGGGATACTGAGAATCACCCTGGCTGGACCCTGTGTGTGTGTGTGTGTGTGTGTGTGTGTGTGTGTGTGTGTGTGTGTGTGTGTGTGTGTGTGTGTGTGTGCGTGTGTGTCTCTCTCTCTCTATTGCAGTATTGGTAGATAATAAGCAGTGGTGGAAGTACTCAGATCTTTTACCTTAGTTATAGTAGCAATACCACAGTGTAGAAATACTGTTACTTTGTATTAAAAGTCCAAAGGTTTAAGAAGTAAAGCATCAGCATCAAAGTACTCGTTATACAGAATGGCCCATTACAGAATGATTTATTATACTATATTTTTGGATTAAAATTATTGATGCATTAATGTGTTTATTACTTTAATGTTGCAGCTGGTAAAGTTGGGGCTAATTTGAATTACTTTATATATTGCAAGTTGGCCACATAAAGTCACATCTCATCTCATCTTAACCTATACTAATACACACTTATGTTGATTTGTTCATTACATTTTGTATTAGTAATCTTCAAAGTAACTTGTAACTAAAGTTCATCAAATAAATATAAGAGTAAAAATAGCAGAAAATGGAGATATTCAAGGAAGTAGTACCTCAGAATTGCACTTAATTAGAGTACTAGTAAATGTATTTAGTTACTTTCCACCACTTATAATAAATAACTATGCGTAAGTAGCACTCCCCTGTTTCTGATACAATACATCCCTAGTGTGACTAGGTCTGGAGCATCATGCAAGAAACAATTTTCATGCTGCATGAGTGTAGTATTCTCCTGTCTTTATATTCCTTATATTTTCATTTTCAAGATTCAAGGGCAAAACAGGCAATGAATAAAATACTAATATTGAAAAAAAAGGCAATTCACTGATGACGGGCTATGTAAGCTGGTTCTGATAAACCTTAGGTAATAAAATACCCAACTTAAGTCAGGTAATACTGATGTCTCAGGGTTTGAATCGTCCTTAAAATCAGCTGAGTTGCTCCTGCACTGTAACAACTCTACTAGACATAAAAGTATTAATTCTAAGTTGTCATAATAATGTTAATAAGTGCTATCCTTCAATCATACTGAAAGAGAGAAAATAAGGCAATACACCCATTGAGTAGTAGTCTCTGCATGAAAGCTCACGGCCCGGCATAAATCTAACTAACACACACACACAGAAGCAGCAGCAGGGCAGCGTGCGAGTAAGAAAGTGGGATTTTGGTGACAGTTACATCTGTATTTGACAAACAAGCCCCTCAGGCATAGAGCAGCAGTGATATGATTGCAGTACATCATGGACGTGATAATGTTTTCTGAGGATGTAGGAGTGTTTCAGATGGAACATTAAAGTCAAATGGCTGGCTTATGGCTAACGGGTAAGGAGGGACTTTATGGGATAGTGTGCTGTGTTTGAATTTACATGCATATTACCCTTTAGGTAGGCTATGTAAGTGGGTGACTGAGAGGGTGAGTAAGGAGGACAAATAGATAAAGATAGACATATATGTATATACACACGCACACAATCACATGTATGCATGCCAGAAACATAATTACATAGAAAGAATCACGCTTCACTCGCACAGTACTGAGTCTCGGGACACAGTACAGACACACACACACACACACACACACACACACACACACACACACACACACACACACACACACACGCTAGACTGCAAGAAGGATGATGAAGCTGCTTTCATCCTATTTGTCCATCCGTGTGTTTGCTTGTGTGTGAGAATGTGCATGTGTGTGTGTGTGTGTGTGTGTGTGTGTGTGTGTGTGTGTGTGTGTGTGTGTGTGTGTGTGTGTGTGTGTGTATGTGTTAAAGTCACACAAGGAGGAAGCTGAGAAAATCACATCACTCTGCTTGCAAAGCCCCATGGGATGACAATCACAGGATATTTCAGGAAGTCTTTGAGAAGCAGACACACCAGGGACGCAGGTGTGTGCACGTTTAGGTGTGTATGTATGTGTGTGTGTCAGAGAGAGAGAGTTATCTGAAAAGCAGGTACACAGGCTCAGGACAGCTTTGGACTCCGTCAGTTTCTCAGCTTTATTTGTACCCAGAGTACGACAGTCAAAACTTTACCGGAGTCAAGTGGCTGGGAAGATAACAAAATGGCTGACTATTCACTGCCAAATGTGAACTTTCCTCACACCGGTACAAAGCTGCTATTGGAGCTTTAATAAAAGATTCAGAGTTGTTTGCTTGACAACCAAGATATTGCTTCAATAAAAATATAATATCCCCAAGCAATGGCAGTCATGTTTTTACTCATTTGAACTGTCAGGTATAAATGCTGTAAAATAAGGGTAACAGCCAATTTGTAACTTAATGACAGGGAAACCTAAGAGGATAGCTGGAGGATAGCGGAGTCCAATTTGATTCTCGGAATAAAAATGTATCTATAAATCCAAATTACTGAGTGGCTACGGTAAGTCAGAAGTCACGCCCAACATTGTGAATTAAGAAGTCAAAATATACGCAGTCGACATGATTCTCAATAGGTTAATATCTGAAAGTCTGAGGAAGATGGCAGCCCTGAGAAAGACGTGAGATAAAATAAATAAAGCATTTCAGTTTATGCCTTTACCTTTTTTAAAACAGATCTATTTAAAACTGAAGTGTGTCTGTATTCTGGTTACTACAAAATTATTGTTGTGTATTTGACTGTTTATCTGATAAATGTTGAAATTGCCTGTCCAGACTGTTACAAAGAAGGAATATCTCAAAATATCTAACATGGGAAACCTGTTAGCCTAAGCACCTTATTGTTTATATGGTTAAACGTATCATTTTACAGCTGCGGCAGGGACAGTTTTCATCGGCATGAATCTAAGATACTAAATATAAACTAGGATTAAGGTTTGGATGATATTCCTATCTCTCTCCCCAGTGAAGAATCTTTAAAGTGACACTTCTCTCCCCTCCAAAATCTTGCCATCCTTCTCTCTCCCTCTCTCCCACTCTAAATCCTGTCTTATCTCATCCTGTCCTTCCCTCCAGCTTCTTCTCCTCATTCCACTTAAACTCTTTCACTAATGAGTTCCTCCTCCTCCTTCCCCCTCCCCTCACCCTCTTCGCCTTTTGTTTCACTTCAGTCCTCCTCTGTAAAGACAATGTAAACAGTATGAAGGTGGAAAAGGGAACACTTACTGCAGCATTCATGTACGTCACTAATTCTGTCTCCCTGTGTCGTGGACATTTATTTTTCGCTCGTTTTTGCCATCTTGTGACAGGATGTTTTACTTCCCGGAGACTTTTTTTTCGCAGATAGGGTAGCAGGAGAGCAGTAAAAGGCTCTTTCCCTCGGAATATTCACCCTGAAAGAACAGATCCTGGGATTTTGCTCTTGGTCAATGGCTTAAGATGAACTCTGTGACTTCCATACAACAAATCACAGTCCGATACACACTTGAACACACATCTAGCAAGTCAAACACGGAATTAAAGCTTCAGCAGTGCATGTCCATAGAACAATGTCAAAGACACTCACACATCTTTTAGAAGAGATTATACAATGACAAAGCAGAGAGGGGACCAGAATTTCATAAATTACATTTTAAAAATGTTGAATAAACAATAGCAATACAAGCAAAACCTAAAGACTAAAAGAGACTCTAATACTGACAAAAGCAGATGCAAAAATGAAATGCTTGTCGACCTGTTAGTCAGGAGTTATTAATCAGAGAAATGTATTGATTATATTGATGATTACGTGGTGCTGGTTTGGACATCTGTGTTTGTGTGTGAGTTCAAATGTTTGTGTTATTGCAGTCATGATGAGTTTATGTGTGTGGAAGTGTATTGAGGTCTGGGTTGCTGATAACTGGTACTAACAGTGGTATTATTTTATTATGAAATTACAAGTGTCAAGCATCTTTATATACTGCAGATTCTACCTATAAATGCAGAAATCTACAACAAATATTTTTTGTGTGCTAAATCTTTTAACTGAAATGAATCTAACTATCCAGAGATTTAAGGGACACTTTTAGGCTCCCATGATGATCTACAGAAGATGCTGCAATCATGAAATGTGTGATATGAACAGTGGCTCAAATCCCCCAATTTTTTTTTAAACCTTTCACAACTTAAATTGATGTTCCTTCAGTGGAAAAGTATGGGGAATTACAGAGAGTGCAGTAGTGCTGTATCTCTCAACAAGCCTGTCGTTTCTAGCTTGCCTTCACATCTTTCTTTCACCTTTACTGTCTTGTATATTTGATCCTCTGGCAAACTGCATATCCACATGGAGTCATAAAAGTCTACAAAGTCATGTTAAAGATATCTGATACAAATGTTTGAGGTGCTGAGCTTCAGTTGCCGTGTGATAAAATAATCAAGGGTAGACGAGATTAACATCCATTCTAACAGCGCTGGGCCAAAAAGGAGCAGGTTAGTGTTAAGAGTTACATTGAATGAAGTGGAGCACATCACATCACTTTCTTCCATTCCTCTCCACTCTCTTTTTCTACATCCTTCTCTCCATTTCTCTTTCCATCATTTGGCCACTGCAGCTGAGAGGATGGCTGATGACCCTGAAGCAGTCTGTGTGTATATGTATGTGTGTGTGTGTATGTGTGTGTGTGTGTGTGTCAACAGTAATGGCTAATACAACAACCTCCCTCTCTGACACTTGGCCAACAGGGAGCATGCTCATAGCACTGCCGCGCAAAGTACATGTACATGGCAAGTGCTACAGAGCAGTAATGGCAGGTCTTATAGCTTTCCCTTTCTCTAACCCGCCCTGCCAGAGCCTTACTTACTGCATTGTACAGTAAACTACTGACAACTAAACAAGATTTGCATCAAAAAACTTACTTTGCGCCAAAAAAAGTATGCGAGTCAGCTGCAGCAGTGTCAATCCAGGATATATGCAGGATCGGGGAATTGTGTATTAACCAGCCCTGTACATGTCAGCTATGGAGTGATTTGTGCTCAGGCTCGCTTCGAGATTCTCCACAAGTCAAACATTCGGAGGGAAAAAAATCCATCTGTACTACTCCAATCATACTTTCATTGTTTTATTTTGTATTAAAAATAGGAATTGAGTCCTATTTGATTTTTTAAAAAAAGGACACACAGAGTAAGGAATATATTGCATAGGGTACCTAGCAAGTTGCACATTGATTGGATCTACTGTATATTGGACATGTTCTGTTTTCCCGGAACTTACTATTAAGCATCTAAAGTTTTAAAAAATTGAATTTTGTACAGTGCAGTCTTATCAAACTAAAGACAAGATACCACTAGAGCATAAATCTTACAGACCTAGTTTTTTTTGCTTTTTACTCTTAATATCAATAGCTTCCCCTCGTCATTCCGCCCCCAGCAGTCACGATACACTGGTGATCATTTCAGCTGAGCCCATCCAGGCAGCCTTCAATCCATCTCTCCCTTTGTGTCGAAGGTTTGTGTATCTCTGTCCCTTTTTTTTTCTGGTTGAAGGAGGCAAAGACTCGACTAGAGCTGATCGGCTGGACGGCCAAATCTTATTTCATGCTTGTTACACACACACACACACACACAGCACACAGTTAGCTGCAACAGGCTAATTGGGCTTAGGCAGAGGGGAGCCTGGGGCAGGAGGACGAGAGAAGGGAGAGGATGAGGTGGTGTGGAGAGGCTGTCATTATGAACACTGGGGACAATGGAGATAAAGGTTAGTGGTATTGAATCCTGATGCCCCGCTACATCCTTCCCTGCCCAATGGAAGAGACAGAGATGGAACTGATACAGAGAACGAGAGAGGAAGACAGAGAGGGAGGGAGGAGAGATGGAAGGGAAACAACGAAAGAAAAGAGGAGCAAGAGGCAGAAAGGACTTAGAGAGACTAGAGAGAGATGATGCCAGACAATTGGTGTGTAATATATTTGTGTGTATGTGAGTGTGCCATGGGTTAAGTGTGTGTATGTCAGTGTCTCATAACCAAGGTCAGGTTGCCTGTAGGCAGTTCATCCCAGTTGGCCTGACTAAAAACAGTTGCACAAGAATTCTCTTTTCTCTCCCATTTTCCCATGGTGCCTCCCCTCCTCTGCTGCCTTCACTGCTCTTCTCCTTCTGTTCTTTCCTCCATTTGCTTTCTTCCACTTTCTGCCACCTCAGATTTAGATTTAATTTTCTTTTATTGAAGTCCCTTTCTTTCTCTTTGTTCCTCCTCACTCCCTCTTTCCACTGCAGAAAAAAATCAAACCTCAATGAAAACAATAATCTACCAATACAACAAATCTGGTTTGCGACAAAAACCTGCTTCCCAGATTCCCAGACTTTCTCGCTCTTCTCTATCCATCTCTATCTTGATTCTTTCACATGCCTCCATAACCAGGTCAAAGGCAAAGAGTCTTCCAATAAGTAGGAGGATGCTGCAAACACCTGGAGCTTTCACTTCAAAAATCTTTCATAGTTAAAACCAAATCTTAACAAACTGAAACAAATATTGCTGATGTAGCGTTGTTTGCATGATAATTTTATTGTTAGATGTGTTGCAGTATGTGTCTCTTGTGTTTCATCAATTTCAAAGTAACAGACTATAACAAGGTGTGTAGATACATATTATCATAGAATTGTAAGTTGGTAGAACAAGGTAGCATTAAACCAGACAGTTTTAGATAACACCATGGAAATAGGTGAAAAGAAAGAATGAAAATATATTTAAAAGAACCTTGATAGTAGTAGAAAGAACACAATCAATTTCATTGTGGTTGTTAATGAGAAATAATTAAATTAAATTAAATTAAATGAATACAATGAGACATTGTATCCCTCGATCTTCAAAAGCTTTCTGTCACATTTGCAAAGATGTGTACTGACACCTCTTACCATAAACACTGGTTTTGATTCAACACCAAGAAATACCATATCGGGAACATACGCTGATTTTCATAAACAGGAACTTTGCATGTATTTTCAACACCTGCAGTCATGTGAAAGTACAAAGAGACCTTTTAAAGGTCCAGTGTGTAACATTTAGGAGGCTCTATTGGTAGAAATGGAATATAATATTCATAGGTATGGAAAAAAAATTGTGATTTGTAAGCCTTTACCTACAGAGTGGATCCTCTTCCACAGAGGCTGGCGTTATTAACCATGTTTGTACAGTAGCCCAGAGACAAATCAAATACTGTTACTGACTTTTCGTGTTTCGTGGCAACCGTAGTACTTACTAATACACTTGGAAGGATAACGTGAAGTGAGCTGGTTGCAATCTCCAACTACACCACTAGATGCCACTAAATCCTACACACTGATCCTTTAACGCTGACATTAATGATGACTCTGTTACATTCATGTGTCCCAGTAACTGATAGCAGTGAATCAGCATGCTCAACATCACAGCCCTGATCTGAACTGGCACAGCTACATGATATATAACCATTGTGTTCTCAATTACACTTAAGGATTTATATGTCAGAACTTCCGCTGTGAGAAACGCTACTGGCTGCAAAAATCTAGCTATGGGTAATAAATATGGTATACTAAGCACTTCATGTGTAAAAACTAAATACAGTGCATCTCGCTTTGGCAGTAACAGGCTGTGTTAACACTTCCAAGTGTACAGTATTCCCAATTTGTCACATTCCTCCTCAAAAGTCCATATTCTTGCAGAGGTTATTATGTGTGTGTTGTGTAAGTTAAGTGTGGAAGGGGAAGGTATAAAATGCACTGCAACAGCTAATCTGTTTGATGACAGTAAGTGGCAATTATGCCGTGGTACGGTGGCAGTAAATGGAAGGAGAAAATATTTTCTGTGTGGAACACAGAGAAGGGAGACTACATTGTTTATATTCTGTATTGACCATACTCCTCTGAAAATCAATACTTTGCGAAAAGACACAGGTATCACTGTATCAATACTTATACTATCAAGGCACCCATCATTAGTGCTCGAGTTTCAGTCTCAAAATGGAAAACACTGGATAACAAAGACACACAAACACAGGCCCGCACAGACAACATTGTCTGCTGACTGCGAAAGACAAAAGAGGCAGGCTTTATTGTCTGAATAATTACTTTACATGCCACACTCACTCTGGAAGCAACCACAACACACACAAGAAAACACAACACACTCTGGAACCACCTAAACACACCCGTAGAGTGGATTACACATCTCTCCCTGGTCGATACCAAACACCGTCATGCTGCTTTTGCCACCAGGAAACAACACGACAGAGGAGCATGAATCTGTGTGTGTGTATGTGTGTGTGTGTGTGTGTGTAGGATGTTTTCTCCTCATGTATTCAACTTGGGATGTTCCTACATTCACCCCATGTTCAAGTACAGCTTTAACACACATGCAGCACACACACACACACACACACACACACAGCACACACACACACACACACACACACACACACACACACACACACACACACACACACACACACACACACACACACACACACACACACACACACACACACACACACACACACAGGCGTATCTAAGACACTTATCTAGAAGACTATGATCCCCAGTAATGCAGCCTTGCGGCGTGCAGGCTCTGTCTCTATCGGTGGAATGTTGCCGTGATGCTGCCCGAAATAAAACACAATTTCCTTTTCTTCTGCGATAAATATCTTGTGCACCCATATCTCGTTTGGTCGTTTTGTCAGTTAGACAAAAAAGCAATGTGTGTCTGTTTGAGCAGGTCTTATAGGTGTACACTGTTAAAAAAAAAAAAAAAAAAAATAATTGCTTGGACATCAACAAATTTCCCAGAAACCAGGTTCTTTAATCTGTTTCTGATGAACTGAACTACTGTGCATTGCCCTCTTCAGGCTGGGAGAGTTCAAGTATCTCAGAAAGACAGATGGAAGTCAAATGTATCTGAACAACTGAAAGAAACCATTGGAAACATTTAGTCTGGGACCACACACGTCTTTCCAGTTTGACATCATGAAGGAAGTACTATGTTTCTTTCATAGCCCTCTCAATCAAGACCCATATAACTAACGGAAAACAAATATATATGGGTGGATACTTGATTATGGGTTTCCTCATACTATAATATATTTCAGGGGCTTTAACTGTCAAAAAAAAGGCTGTCACTGTAGCTCTATCCACCACTGCTGACTGAAGAGTGAGTGGTGCGATATTGGCCAGCTGAAGATCCCTTGAGCAAGAAGCTGAACCCAAACTGCTCCAAGGCCACAGCGCAGTGTGCTCATTAAGACATGCAAATGCATTGGAAGATGAGTATGTCTCAAGGGAAGAGGTTCTTATTTAATCAACACCACCAAGCAGCTGAGGCAACAAAATAAACTACTAAATAAAAACATTAAAGAAAAAAACAGGCTGGCATGAAAACCTCTCTGGTGCAGGGCTGAGAAGCACTGATCTATGAAAAGGCATGTGAAAAGCCAAATTCCACTAACCTTGTGTAAAATTCCTGGTAAAGTAGTCTCAGATCTTGATCTTGGCTACATGCGTAATGCATGGATTGTGTTGTAAAAGTCTTATTCATCTCTTGGTTGATCCTTTTATATCCTCAACAGTCAGACTGGCGCACTCTCTGCAATGCTGAGGATATCACACAGAATATCTCCTAGCCGATCAGGGCTCATTATCCTATCTAATAAATTCATTATCACATGTGACCAGAGGCAGATGTTCACTGACAATATTTCACCACAAATCACAGCCATTGTGGGGCAAAATCTTCATTAGAGCTCTATTTTCTGTATTTACATCATGAGATGGCGTGGTCACATTTCATTATCAGGGACCCGGCTCCGCTCGGCAGAGGGACAGATGCTGCCAACACAGAGACAGCTTTGCAGCGCCAGCCTCCGCTTTCTGCCATGGACATATGTGGGTTGCCGGGGGCTGTGGCTGTCACAGGCTATAGCTCTTCTCAGAGCTAGCTGATGCGAGCGGATGGGGTCGATGTGATTGGTTGATAAGAACAGAGCTGTTTCGTGTGTGTGTGTGTGTGTGTGTGTGTGTGTGTGTGTGTGTGTGTGTGTGTGTGTGTGTGTGAGGGAGAGAAAGGAAGACAGGCAGAGCCGCTGGTCGAGGGCCAGTGTGCTTTTTTTGCTGCATCGTCAACATCTGTAAACAGACAGCGGCACCTAACCTAACCCACACATTCACTTAAGAACATGTGAACACACACACACACACACACACACACACACAAGCACATTAACACAGACTCAAAGTAGCCATACAAAATGTGAGAAAAAATGACTGGGAAAAGCAGATGAACGGAGTAATAAAGGAGGTGGTGTGTTGGCGGGGCTCAAGAGAAAGGACAGAAGAATACAGGCGCAAGAAAGGGGATGAAAGAATAGTGATGGAAGAATAAGGTGGGAGGCATGGTGAGGGAGGCAGAGAGAGAAAGACGGGATGATGAGAAAAGAAGACAGCAAGGAGAAGGAGGAAGGGAAGGAGGGAGCGAAGAGAGGTTAGCTGGATAAGTGGGGCAGTGCTGCAGCGTGACACATCAGCATTCTGAGCACAGCGGCAGAGAGTAGCGCAACGAACGCAGTGGCACCCACAATCTCTCTCTCACTCTTTCTCACACACACACACACACACACACACACACACACACACACACACACACACACACACACACACACACACACACACACACACACACACACACACACACACACACACGAATAAAACACACACACACAAGCTTCAAACATGTACAGCACTGCCAGGGAGAGCGTGCATCAAACACGTTATCTCATAAAACACACACAGAAACAAGCTCCAAGTGTTCCGATAAAAAGTACAAATCGGTGGGTCGCATAATCTACTCTAACACACATACACACAGACACACACACACACAGACAGACAAATACAGCAATAAACATAGACAACACATAGATGACAACTGATACCCATTTCAAACTGCCTTAGCAGGAGCACTGCAGAGCTACGGATCCTGGGTGTTCCCTGAAATCTAGCAGCATCTTACATCTACACTGAGGGGATGCTCATGTGACGAAAGCAGCCTCTTGTTGCGCTGCAAAGCTTATTTCAGTCTACGAAATGCGCTGTTCTGGATTTATTATTCGTGTGGCTGGATGATTGAAAGAAACATTTTATTGATTGGAATTAAATTGTACAACACAGAGCATTTCTTTGGTAAAAAAAAAAAAAAAAGATGTTATATCCACAGAGGTAGGCAGTGGTGGGGAGCAGAAATTGAAAAAGTTTAAACATACTGAATAAGAAAGGAAAGGGTGAAACAAAACCAACCGAATCCAAGGTGCTGAAAAAAGCGGATGCATAATAAGTAAGTTTTCCAATGTGTGGTAGATTAAATGTGACAATTATATGAACAACAAGATGTGACTGTTATTGCAATAACGTTAGAATACGTTAGGAATGAAAATTAAATGAAAAAAAAAACTGATTTCTGATGTCAATCAGAAGTAAATTTTAATTTGACTTAGTTGACCAGTTGGTCTGTTTGGAAAACCTATACCAGCCATAACCAGATGCCAAGCATTCAAGATAAATCCACTATTCAGGTGCTTCTGTTGAGTAAATTGATAATAATGTACATTTTGTTTTATGGAGCTCATCAGAGAGAACACTTACAACATCCCCAGCTGCTTACACGGGGCTATTTACCCCTCAAACAAATCAAAAAAAGACTTAAGTGAACAACTCCACGACGATTACTGTAATATTAAGACTAATTAATCAACATTAGGAATTGCTGGGAAGAAAACTGTTGTGAACTCCAGAGGCAGTGTATTATAGCAAAAAGAACAAGTCCATCATGCTTAGCTAAAGTTACAACGACTGGAATCGGATTTGTCTTGACTACCCCCTGCTGCCAAAAACTCATGGGAGCCTGGGGGATGACAGGTTACAAAAACTGTGTGCAATGAATGAGCCACCTGTTACTTAGGAGACTGTTGTTATTGATATATTATCAGTGGAAAGGGTGTTCTTCATCTTTACTGCAGTAGTTAACCAGCAGTGCTTTAGCTGTTATCAGAAGAGAGTGTGGTTAATGTATATGTATATGATTCTACATTTTCTGACTTTGTAATATCAAAAAGCTGCTGAAGCAGAAAGCAATGCACCCTGGGACACAGAGATGAGCAATACATAAGCCCTGAAAGATCTTATAGACACATAAAAGGCTTTATACAGGCTACAAATATCCAGACCAAACCTTGAAGAGTGTACAGTTGAATGCACCCCATGTGAAATCCTGACAGTGTCCATGAATGGCCAGTGGTAAAATGGTTCAACAAGTAAAAAATGAATCTTGTATCCAGGTGAGTGGATCCAGGTCAGTGTAGGTAGGAGCCACATCTGAGAGCCAGGCAGGGGGGGTAAAGGTCAATACACATTCACTTCAAAGCTCCATTTACTGACGAAATATCAAACCCGCTAAGAAAGAGCCAAGTTTCAAAGACATGGATTAAGTTAAACGATCTGGGGAATCAAAGAGGGGGTTGCCTATGATTTGACTCCAAATGCTGAAGGATCAGTAGTGGCTGTGATGCACTTTAGTACTTAAGGAAAAATGTTTGGCAGACAGCAGAGTTTGCCTTCAATTCACTTTCAGTCACTTAAGTGAGAGAATGTAAACCTCAAATATCGACTACCAGCTTTTGGCATGAGAGAGGTTTTTCATATACTTATTACAAAACAATTGGGAATGAAAGTTCTATCTTTAACAAATGAGCATCATTCTTAATATCTGATCTAACTAAAAGTGACTTCTTCTCTGCATCGGTAGAAAGAAAACTCACAGTAAGGTCTGCAGCTGCAGTACTACTCAAGAAACAGGGGCATTTACTCTAGAGATTCAAAGGGGTTCTATCTTTTGGTAAAAGCTCATATTAGAGTAATAAAATCAGTAAAAATGATCAAGGAATAGGGTACGGATTTGTGAGGTGTGAAATATTAGATCTGAAGAGGTGTTTTAATCTTAAAAAAATATGCCTTGCTTTTTTTTAATATTTGCTTGCCCTTTCATAAGAGTTATTACCAAATCTCTTGTCCTCAGCTGCTCAGATAATGTGTTCCAATACACCAGATAACATATGAAATATCATGTTTCATATACATACATGTATATTTGTGTGTTCCATTTGTTAGTAGACACATCAAGAATGAAAGTAGGGTGCAGCTGAAAGGCATGCAGTTATGATAATGAACCAGTATTAAACTCATCAGCAGTGTGCTGCATGTACCACAGTGGAGTGGACTGTACAGTACTGTATATGTGAGAGCCTCTAGTGGTCAGTATGGGTAAGTACACCCATCTTCATAGACCCATGTACTGTTATAACAAAACATTTAATTCAAATTTACGCTATACTGTATTAACATGTTAAGTTAAACTACTTAGAACATTATATCCTTGAAAAGACATATAAAAAGAGTTCTTCACCTTTTACCATGAAGAAGTAAATACTGTATGTACAAACAAAAACTTGAAGTGAGTCCCTACCAACTGCAGGACTGCCGAATTGCTCCTGACCCTATGACCTTTAACCTCTCCGTGGAGGGAAGATGGATCTAAAGATGACTCTCATTTGAAGATTTAAGAAGTATTGACACTAAGACCAAACAATTCCAAACTGTACTGGGTAGTCTAACTGTGAATCTTCAAGTAAGTAGAATTATTGATAAGAATTATTCATGTCAGATGCACTATAGTTCCAAAAATGCCAGCAGAAATTACAAATGAAAGGCAAAATGTTTATTTTATTATCATAGGAACAAGGATTCTTCCACAACAGATGGGGGATTCTTACAGTCGTAATCAGGGTGAGGAAACTGGAGCAGCCTTTGATCAGAAAACAATAGACTATGCAATCTAAAGCAGAAGACTTAGAAGACGTATTGTTAACCTGTTTAAAAATAACATACATCTCAACGGTATTTGTAATGTATTTGGACAGTTGCATGAGGAAATGACTAAAATCCCGATATAAAGCAATTTAAAGGGCAAAAATACTTTTATTCCTTTACATCAGGACACAATGGGAACTGCTCCAGATCAAGTCATGTTTGTGTTTAGAGTGGTTGTTGGACAACAAAATGAATCTATGACTATGGCCAAGAAAGAAGAAGCTTGTCAGGACAGCATTAGTAATATTTAGCACTCTCTGTTCTGTCCTTGGTCACTGAGGAGCCTTCATGACTTACAAGAGCTCAGGCATTTGTCCATGTACGAGGCTGGAATCCTCTGACTTTCTTTCTCATTTTCTATCTGGCACAGCAACCAGCAATTTGTCCAAAACCTCATTACTAAATTCCAGGGCAAGATTTTGGTGAGCATGCATGATTTCTTTCCCACAAATGGCATGCTTCACTCACAGTTTCACACATTCACACAGAGCAGCTGCCCAACCAGTCGATCAGCAGAAACTCAACAGTGATTGCAGAGGTAATGGGACAGTGACAGACTTTCCCAGTCAATCCATGGTGTCCAACTGGCGACTTTCCCAGTACAAGGCCATTTTTGCCCACTTTGGTGCCATTGCCACCCATGGAAAGAGGGTTCTTTCAATAAAGATACGCTTGGAGGAGATGTAGAGGCTTCATTCTAGTTGCTCTTCCATCTACAAAAAAGGGAAGAGGAGTGCCCAGAGAGGGCTGTATAAAGGAGAAGGCTGAGAGAGTATAAATCTACTTTATCCGGCAGTATTAAAGGTACTGTGTGTGTGTGTGTGTGTGTGTGTGTGTGTGTGTGTGTGTGTGTGTGTGTGTGTGTGTGTGTGAATGTGTGTGTATGTGTGTGTGTAGGGAGAGAAGATGACCTAGTTAGTTGTGTTCTCAGTCTCTTCAGAACTGTACCACCCACAGCACTTCTGCCTCAATTTAGACTTTATTAACAATAATACACACACATGCACACACACTCACACACTCTTTCCCCCCTCCTTTTCTCACTCTGTCTCACACACAAACAACTCTACGAACGCACATAATTATTTGACACCTGAAAATACAGAAGAGATATTGAAAGTATTAAGCCTGAGACGATCAACGTATGTATGCAAATGCATTAGCCTACATAGCATGCAGTACACATGGCCCAGTCTTCTGGTAAGGTAAGGAGTCTTCAAAGGGGGGGAAAATACAGTCGACACACTTGTCAAACTGACTGCTGTGAGAGCTGCGAATAGCCGAACATGAGCCCAAATCAAAGAGGACAGCTTCACCACTGCTTATGTCTGCAGCATGTTAGGAATGTTGAGTGACGCATTTTGCAAGAATGTGTGAAATGAACTATGCAGTATAGGAAAAGGAGCAGAAAGTCCTACATCTTTTTCACTGAATGCTGGTCACACTATAGCACTACTCGGCAGAAGAAATTAACAAAAGAGAAAAAAAACATCCTCTCATTGTAATTGTCAAAATGTTTTTCTTAAACTGTATGACATTTGCTATCAGAAGCTGTTGCAGAATTAGTACATGCTGTAGGGCTCTCACCCTACTTTCTGACAGGAGATGATGTGATATGTTGCACGAGCTTGATCACTCGACTTGAAAACTAAGTAAGCAGTGTCATCTTGATGACAGGCGAGCATGTTCAATGACTGTGATATAACCCAGAATATTTCTAGCAGTCACAGCCATTTTGATTAGTGAACCTGATTTTTCTTCATGTTGTTTGTACAACTGAGGGATGAATAAAACATATGATTGCATCTGTGGCACAGTATTTTATTTTAATTTTTATCAAGCTTGCCTTTTCATTATTTTATGCCTTTTCTGCTTTCAGTTTGTGCCAGCATAATACTGAAAATCATACAAAATTCTTTGAAAGTTTTACGGAATCTGGATTTTGATGAAGCATCTAACCCCCTTGATGCAGTAACGCAGCTCAACAAAGGCATTTCTTGCAAGACTGTTTGACCCCATTCTGCCAGACACTTGATACATTATTTCTGTGTGTACTTCAATACAAACAATATGAATGAATGTCTGGACATTGGCATGATTCACATCAGACCATTTTGTGGGGAGAGAGAAATAAAAACCTACAAAGACCAAACCATCAGCGAAATTATTCTGGTTCACTCCCCTGGCATGTTGTAATGAGAGCATAATTAATGAAGACATACGCTGAGACCTACATTTTCCTCCTCCTTCGTGATTCTCACCCATCAACTGCCCTCTCCTTAGTTACTGCTCACTTCGGTTTTTTTTTTCTTACTGTTATCATCCCCCAACTCTCCCCTCTTCCCCATCATCTTGCCCCCAAGAGGGAGAGGCAGATGGCGGGTCAGGTAAAGTAAGGTGAGGAGAGGATGAGGGTGGGGGATGGGAGGATAGGACCCGATGAGGAAAGGAGGCCATAAATGTTTGGTGAGACTGATTGATGGAGAAACTACGATGGAGGAGAAAAGTGGTTGAGCGGAGGGAAGACGACCAAATGATGGAGAGGCAAGGGGGGATGATGGCAGGTACCTGGAAGTAAGAGCAGCAGGAAAGGGGGAGGGGATGTGAGTTCAAGAGAGGAGCTACATATGGAGCTGAGCAGTAAGTGATGTCAGAGCAGACATTGCAGTAGTTACTAATATATTCCAGCACATGTTAACACATATCTCTCATCTACACACACACACGGACAGACAACACCGTCAGGACATGGGCTGGACCTACTCATGCATGTGCACATGTGCGTCAGCCTACTTACGCATTCACTGGCATGTGAACGTCATGCCTTCCTGTGCTCAAATACACATGCCCTCGCACACACTCTCAACACTTAGATCAACGCCAATGATTTTTCAGACAAGACTTGCCATGACAATTTATGGCATGAACGCACCTGCACATGTGCAGTGTACTGCAAATTCCTGACAAGCTGCTTTCCACTTTCCCTCTGTATTTCTTTTTTTTTTTTTTTTTTTTTTTTTATGTCAGAAACTCAATACATTGACACAGATGAACAATGTAAGAACATGCTACTTGTCATAAATTATCGGGTTTTATTTTTTTTTCTTTCAGGTTGATGTTTCAATAAATTAAACAGCACTGGTGGGGAAGTACAGGCCCAGAGCTGGACCAGACAAACAAGCACACATATATTTCTAATGGCTAATGTATTTTTGAAATATATTACAGAACTTTTATCCTAGGTCTTGACCCAGAGCTTGTGTGTGTGTGTTATTTTCCACTTCTGTGATATTTGAGTAAAGTCTGTGCTGAAAAAGGCTTCTAATCTCATTTCTGAAGTAACATATTTTGTCCAAGTGATAACAGCATTGCTTCGCCCCATTCGTATTGGTTCACAGGGTCAGCTGGGGACTGCCGGCCTGGCTGATTTGTCAATGCAGAACACATATCGATTACACTCCCATCGATTTCTATGTCATTGGGAATAGCGCAGCCAGGTTGCTCAGTGATGTGCCTGACAATACAGCAAGACTTGAACATCTGTCATTCACTAATCTGTTACTCAGCTTGTCCCGCCTGACCTGCCCTAATCTCCTAACAGTGAAATCATCACTGGATTGATACATGCAAATACACAGAACCACTTGTGCAGACAAATGTTATTAGTACACATGTTTACACAGAAAATGACTCACACAGGGAAAATATAAGACGTATGAGACAAAAATTGATATAGACTCCGTGTAACCACCCTACTGAGCACATAAATTGTACTGAATCTTAAGCCCTCATTTCACCCAAATATCAACATTACACCATCTATAATCCACTCAATGATCACTCAGTGAGTAAAGCTCTGACCCCTAGAGGCAGCTTCGGTGTGTGTGTGTGTGTGTGTGTGTGTGTGTGTGTGTGTGTGTGTGTGTGTGTGTGTGTGTGTGTGTTTTTCTGCCATTGAGAGGCTGTGGCTATAAACAGGCTGTTATTTGATGGGTCCTCTCACAGAGTCATGAAAGTACCTAAACTTAATCAAATAAAAAAATCCCTCACCTGCAGTTACACACACAGTACCTGCAACTTCAGAGACTAAAAACAACTAAATCAAATCTTTTGAAAAATAAATCAATTCAAAAACACAAAGATTAAGTACACAGGTCATATTGTGATAAGCTTTTCCTGCTAACCTCTTCTAACTCTGCTTTACAGTACAGTACCATTACTGTCCGCCTACAATAATACATTAAGTAATGCTGTGGCCAGCCAGGAGTTAAAAGCTCATTTGGTGAAAGAGACAAAAAGTCGAGCAAGCCAACGCAGAAATCGATGGAGCTAATGTGATTTAATAAGAAGCTCTCTTTACTCCTGCGATGCTGGTGAGCCTTGATAGATATCTTATGCTGCTGCTTCGGCAATTTCATTTGGAACACATTCAGAGTCTTGCAGAGGCTTTAACGATGCTTACAGCGGGAGGGTGTGAGGGAGAGGGAGGCCGAGAGACTCTGGGGAATGACAGAGAGAGCGAGGAAGAGAGAGGAGAGAGTGACAAGCAGCTATAGGTAACACGAAAGTTGATACAAGGACAAAGGACAGTGTATATGATAGTGTTACTTAATAATCTAACATATGGATGTTGCTGGGATTGTAACAGTTTAGAATAATAAACAACTTTAGCTAAGCTAACCAGATGCTGGCTGTCGGTTCATATTAACCTTACAGATAAGAAAGTGGTATCAATCTTCTCATCTATCGGCTAGAAGGCAACCAACATGTGTAGAATTATTATGTTATTATAGTGTCTGTGAAAGGATTCTGATGTCAAGTTTTTGTTGTGAAAATTAAAGGGAAGTTCGTTTTCTACATTGCTACATATTTTTTCTTGGCAATGAGTAAAAACAATTTAGTAATACAATTTAAATTTCTACCCATAGTGGCTCTAAGTATCATACCCAAGTCAATAACAATGAAAAGCCAGGATAGGCATGGGAATCAAAATAATCTACAAACTGGGTCTTTACACACTCAGTGACATACACGAACACACAGAAGCCCACAACAAATACACAGAGCTCCACGAAAGGAAATGAGCGACTCTGTGGGGTAATTAACTTACAATAAAGATAAACGAGGGATGCAGGAGGTGGTGAGGGAGAGACAGAGAGAGGGGATGGAAGGATTGATGTACTGAGAGACTGTTAAACTGTCATGTGTTTTACACAGGGTAATGAAATCTCCCCATTGTCCCATTTTGCGAAGGGAAATGGAAAGCAGTGCAGTTCCAGTGTGTGAGTGTGTGAGTGTGTGTGTGTGTGTGTGTGTGTGTGTGTGTGTGTGTGTGTGTGTACATTTATTAAAGCAAGTGTCTTGGTGTGTGGGTGTGTGCATGCATGTCTGTGCATGTTGGTGTCAGACAGAGACTGTGTGTGGGCATGTGTAACACATGTGCCAATGAATGGAAATGTACGGTGTATGAGTGTGTGTGTGTGTGTTCATATAGCAATGTCTGCAGTGAATTATTCAACGGTAGAGATATTGCAATAACGGCAGAGTCAGCAGAAAAACTGCAGGGCCTCTGTCTGCTAAGAGTGTGTGTGTGTGTGTGTGTGTGTGTGACAGCGACTGACACAGGGCTTAATTGACATTGGTACCCAGCTGGCCGTGTGGACGCAGCAGCAGCGTAGAGAGTAACAATTGGTGATTGATCTAGCCAAACAGTAAATTATGCTTTTAATTCATGTTTCTACATGTTACACTCATAATTGCACAAGTAAAAATATGACTGTGTGTGTAGCACGGGTTGGATTGCGGTTTGATAATTGCATGTATTGGTTTGGTTCCAGTTCTGAGCTCTGCGGGTGCGCCTTTGCAAAACTGGACTTATGCAGGACTCTGCACCAAAGTCTCTCCAGGTTCTGTGTATGTGTAAAAGTAAATGCACTACTGAATAAAACCCATGCATATAGATCGCCATTTTTTTCAAAATGTAACCCATCACTTAAGAACGGTTAATTGCAGTAGGTGTGTGCTACAATGGATTTATTAAGTCTGAAGAAGAAGCAACTTTAGGAAACCTGTGTGGGTTAATAAGATACTGAGCAAAAATAATGAATATAAAGATGGTAATTCGTGTTCAATAACTGAATAAGGAGGAGTAGAAGTAAATAAGTAAGGATACTTACTATTAATTAGCAGTAATTAGGAGGTTACTGAGGGAAAACTGTTAATGGCCTAGAAGTTGTAGAATACGGTCATGGAGAAGGCATAAATAAGTACTTTATAATAACTAATAGAGAGCCAATATGCTAATTAAATGCATGCTAATGAGCAACTAGTTCAAGGTAAAAAGGTGTACCTTACTATATACTGTGTTTAACAGTGGGCTTTGTTAAGTTAATGCATTCTTTAGCCTACTTATCCCTTGTATCTTTGACAAACTAATGACTCTCAGGACCTCCTATATTTTCCCATACCATGTTAAATTGATGTTCTCTGGCACAACCTTAATGATAACATCAGAAATAGATTGCTTGGTGGAGAGATTGTTGTTTTATTACATATATCATGACAGGCTGCCATTGTATTTATGCAAAATTTTATTCATCAATGCTGGAGTGAGAATGTCATTCCATGCTGTCTAAGAGGGAACTTGTGTCATTCTGTACCAGCCAACAGTGGACCCCTGTCATACCATACAATGAAAGTGTGGACCTCAAATAAAATACATTCCTACAAATAGAGAGTGAGAAAGCCAGCCTAAATACAAATATTCAACAGGTAATCTTAGCTGCAGTGACATAGTTGGCATAGTTTGTCTGTAATAGCAGGTAGCAGATACCATCACAACCGAAACTATTTAGAGCTCATTGCCAAAACATAGATAGAAAGAGAATCCTGCGGCCAGTGATGCTGAGAAGGTGCACCTGGTGACTGCTGCATGTACTAACGGTTCTAGATGCTGCCACTAGCTTGTGGTCCTATTAGCTGACTGTACCCTGACTGCAACCTTGAAGTACTGGGGAGGCTTCTTTACACTAGCAGGAGCTGTGGACTGCTGGGAGGAGGAAGGGAGCAGGGCTGGAATTAACACCACAGCCTGAGTTGGCCAAGCGGGCAACAGCCTTCTAATGACCACGGCCGGGACCAAACACAGGCTCCCACACCATCAGAGGCCAGGTGATTTACAGCAGCTCCAACCAGGACTGGCAGGGAGAAGAAGAAATGTGGAGAGGAGCCAGTTGATTTGTAAGTAATTGGTTTTTTTTTTTTTTTTTGGGGGGGCTTTTAATTGCCTTTATTTGATAGGGACAGCTGAAGATAGACAGGAAAGGGGGGCAGAGAGAGGGGATAACACGCAGCAAAGGGCCGCAGGTCAGATTTGAACCCTGGGCCGCTGCAGCAAGGACTTGGCCTCCGTACATGGGTTGCCAGCTCTACCGACTGAGCTAACCAGGCACCCTTGTAAGTAATTGTTAACGTTATCAGCCATCCATTAAAATCGATAAGTCCGCCAGTATTTGTTTTTGTGAAGTTAGAAGTTATTTATTCCGTGTTTTGAAATTATATTTTTTAAATAATTTAATAATTATTATTTTTAAATTAATAGAAATATTTGACGACTAGTTGATTGTTAGTTTAAATTAACAACTGCTAGTCAACTGGGAAAATCTTTAGTCAGGGACAGATGTAGTTTCCTCTGAAGAGTTTCCTCTGTTTTATCAACTACAGTTTTTAGTTTTTCTCCTTAAATGTCCCACAATATTTGCTGAAGTGACAGTACTTTGCACATGGAGTTGAGCCTTTATGTTTTATGTCAAAAACCATAATAACAAATCCTATTTCATGTTGAGATAATTTTTTATCTCATAATTGTTTTCTTTTTTAAGTTGTGCTCTAAAACAAAGTAGATGGTCCACACTTGGAAAGTAAAGAATGACTGAAGTCCCCTGTTTGCATGGACAAAATGACACTAGTTCTTTGTTAAATGGTACAGAGTGACATACACACTCCTGCATGTATTAGGTCAGTATTTAGATGAAGTTTGACAGAAATAAATTACATAATGTTTGATATATTTCTTTTTATTTTCTCCTTTTTTCTCTTTTCTTTTGTAAATATGTTTCCTGCTGTCTCTGTAGAGTAAAGTAAATGATTAACCAGAGAGCCTTTAGATGATCTTCCAGTTCTGCTTTCTACAAGCATTAATGCAAAGAAATACACACAGGAATTATGTAATGGGGGGAAAAATACTTGAAATAAACTACTATTTACGCTTTTTTTCTTGGATGGCTGCAATCTGTGTCACAAAAAGATTTAAATTTATTGTTGAACTGCATCAGTAGAATATCAGTGCCCATTTAAAACTGTAAATGTTGAGGAAACATTGATGGAGCTGTGATTCATATCAAAATAGAATAGTTTTTCTGTTAAAAATAGATTTGAGTGATGCAATATGTCCAGAGCATTTATATTATGCACAATTTAGATTTTTACTAGAAGGTCCCCTCTTGTATTGTTAAGACTGATAGAAGCAACATTAATACACAATGAGGATGTAATAAAGACAGAGGAGCAAATTAGCACAGTAAATGAACCTTAAAAAAACCCCAATAAATCAGTATATTTTATATGACCTTGCTATATTTATGAATGAGTTTAAAGATGTCCAAACAGCTACAACGAAGTATAGTCAACGCATGACTCAAGATTGGGAAATGTTTGTTATTAAGGCCAAAAACTAAATAAGATATAATCCACAGGATGAATGGACCCCTCTTTAAATAGCCTATTTCACCATTACACACAGGTAATAAAATGAATATGGTTTCTCCTCAGAGAATATTAAAAGCATTTTTTTTTATTTTTTTTTTTTTTTATTTATTTATATTTTAAATTTTTTTTTTTTTTTTTCCCCGGGGGGGTTTTTATTTTTGTTTTGGGCCAAGTTTTTTTTTAATTGCAGGTAAGTCATTATTTACAAGTGCCCATGATTACTTTTGTAATATCTGTATCGCAGATAAATGTTTAAATACTGAAAATTGCATTTTTGAAACTAACACTAACTGCAGGCAGTTCCACTGCAGTATATGGAGGTGCCCTCTTTGATAAGTAGACATCGCTAAAGGATGCAAGTCCCCTCTTGGCAATTTCTTTTAAAATAAATTACATATGAAGTAATATTATGGTAAACAATCTTAAAATAAAATGTTCTGTTATTTTAGTTTTTTTTAAATGACCAGAAATAGTAGTCCCCTCTTGGATATTGTAGACCGATAGTCTACTGTTGGTAATATAAGTGTGTGCACGCGCACTTATGTGTGCGTTTGTGTGTGTATGTGTGGGGAAGCATACAGGTGAGATGGGGGTACCATCAGGCCAGAGGAAGAAATGGTGGGGGAGGGGACGGGTGGGAAAAAAAGGTAGAGGTATGAAAAATGAGAGACAGAAAGAGCCAGATGGGAAGAGGCCACAGGTAAATGGTCCATAACAAAAACAGCATTTCTATAACCTCAATATTCCTCAATATTTTGCTTTAAGTTGTGTGAAGCTTAATAAAGTACTACAGACATATATATATATATATATATAGTTTGTTTTCCAAAACATTCAGGCTTAATGTGGAGAAAAACAACTAGAAATCCTCATGCATGTGTATATCTTTATTGATTTTTTATGCTGCTAAGACTTTTTTATGCTGCTAACTCACAAAAATGTGTGTTAAGACCAGCTGTGGTGTAATAAATGTGCACGACAAGTTGTAAAATTCCTTAAATATGAGTTTGGGATGTATAGCCTTAATTCCCTCATCAAAATCCCAAATACATTTTTTCTACAAGGCACCTCTAAAAGTGTCATGAAATTTGAAGCCCTCATGGCATCCACAATGATGAGCAACCATCTTCCACTAGCACTGACAGAAAAATGCAGCATATCTTTCTGAAATACTGTGCGAAGAGCTGAATAGACATAGTGTCAAAGTAAAACATATACGATAATCTTTCAAACAACAACTTGAGCATTCCTTCTTTTCTCCCCAACAAAATGGGTGCAGAAACACTGCAGCAGCAGCTCTGCAAGCAGGTAGGCCAATATGGAAATTCTGCAATGGCTGTGTGTGTTTGTGTGTGCAGATGGAAGTGCAGAGAGGAAAAACTGAGAAATTAGGGCAGAGAGAGAGGGGGGAGATATAAAAAGAAAAGTGGAAAAAATAGAAGGTAAACAGAGACATAAACATACTGACAAAGAGGAGGAAAACAGGACTGATAATGAAAGTAAAAGAGAAAATAGATACAGAAACAATGTGAGAGATATAGTGAGAGACAAATGAAGCTGAAAATATGTACCAAGCTGTTCCAACATCAGACAGAAGGGAAATGAACAATTAAAACCAAGAGATGCATAACAGGTAGTGTGCAATTTGGTAATCATTTAGATATCATTATTGAACTTTTTTTTCTTTATCATTGCCTGTTTGTTGTGTGGCAATAGGTACTTTTATGTTCCATGCCAGTGAAGCTCTTTTACTTTTCAATGGAAAGAAGACAGCAAGACCCACGCCGACCAACAGACAGGCAGAGGTGTGTCTCCAGCTGTGGTTTTAATGGTGTGTGTGAGCAGAGCAGATGGAGTCGTTAGCTCCCTGGGCCATCAGCCCGGTCTATCTCTCAACGATACATCATCACAGACACATACCCAAATTCACCTCAGCATTACATCTGGAATTACCTCATCTTACGTTAATTTAACCAAAACATATAACTCAGAGTTACTTAACCTACCGTAATGTTGATGTTATTACCTGCTTTGTGCCGATGTGACCATACCGACCTTGATCATTTTTACTTTTCCTAATGTTATCCTCTTTGTATGAAAACAACATTATTGACCTTAGTGATTAGTAAACTGCATCACTTATAGAAAAACTGCATTCTGAAAAAGAAAATGTGGTAAAATCTTTGGTCACCAATCTGATCTTAGAGCACACTGTAAAACACGTCCACTGACAGCCGAATTGGTGCTTTGGCAACCAAAGATATTCTGCATTAAAATTGTCAGAGACGTAGGACCAAATTCTTACAATGTGACTGCTGCTAAAGGCCAACCAATCTAAATACATAGACATGAAATGAAACACAATACACTCACCCATATTTTGTGAGGAACATTTTTGAATAAAGCTTATTTGACACAAAAGCTGCATTTTATGATGAATATAACTACTTGTCCAAACTATGTGATTTGAGCCAAATGGGGACATTTTAACATATCATATGGGAGTGTCCATCAGTTTGAAGTTTCTGGAAACAGTCTGAATCTGAAAACAGTCTATCTTAAACACTTGGTGTAGAGATTGACTGCTCTCCAAAATGTATGCTGTTGAATGATGATTCTGGGCATAAATCTAACCATACTCAAAGAGAGCTGTGGCTATCAGAATTCACTTCTGCTAAAAGATACTGGCTATCAGATTTTGCACACTATTTCAGTTAATCTGTGGAATCACTCTTTAATAGAGATTTTATCTATGGAACTCTCTGTTGCTAGGATGAACGGAGCAGGTTACGCTCAGGGTTACAAAGGAGGCACTCAATACAGCCAGAACCATAATATAAATGTTTTTTATTATTTTGTTTCCTTATAAACTACACACTGTGTCTGCATCCACATTGGAATTTAGTGACCAATGGGGAAGGTTTAGGTCAGGCATAAGGAGCACAGGTGTATGCTTTCTGTTGCGTTACTGTATCTTTTACTGTCTTAGTCATAATGGTATGGCTGTATTGTGGCTAAAATGTTAATGTTGTGAATTTATAACAACAGTCATCAAATAGATGTAGTGATACAAAAATTGCAATATTTCCATTCGAAATGTAGTGTGGCAGAAGTACAAGTAATTCAGAATTATACTCAAAAGCAGTATTAATTGTACTGCTATCAGCACCAATAAACAATGAACTATATATATTTTTGTGGCCATGCCCTTACGAAAACTCATGTCAAGTTGATCAGATAATTACTATTACGATGGTAAATGGATGGCTAATATTAAGCTATTTTCTTTCCCCCGACTTAACATCAGCCCATGCAGCAACAACAGCCTGTCCAATTCTACCTCTACTTTAACTTTCCTTCCTGAAATATGCTAATGCTCTTGTTTGAATACAGCAAGAAAAAAGGTCAGTGACCCAAAGTCTGAAAATCCCCAAACTAAAATTACTCACTAGCATTACCACGCTACACTCATCGCATGACCAACCTCCAGTGAGTTACCACAAGTTGCATCATAGCCTGGGTGGCACTAGTGACACAGCCCTATGGTAATGGTAGTCACCAAAATGCACCGCATCATTACAGTAGTGCTGCTTTGTTCATTGCCTAGCTCACTGTATGAAGAAAAAAATAAAAATAAAAAATCAAATGAGCATATTGGCGAGGCCATTCAGAGCAGTTTAATGGTTCCAAAGCCACTGACTGAGGACCCATTTTAGCTATAGAGCAAAACAGCCAGGGGCAGGGAGAAAAGAGGGAGGCAGGGAGGGAGAGTAAAAGAATAGAAAATGACAGAAATGCAGCCAGAGAAATAAAGAAGGGAGGGAGGGGAGCAAGTGAGCGAAGGGAGAGAGGTGAGTAAAGCTCCTTTGTTTCCCTCAGAAACCCATGAGGGAGGTATTTGAAAAAGAGAGAGGGATACAGGGAGAGAGACTCCACTTTACACTGCACTGCGCCACGTTCCTTTCTCACATTATGAGTGTTTCTCCAACCTCTTTTTAAAGTCTTTTTCACATGAGCATACACACCCAGATGCTCACAAGCACACACACACACACACACACACACACACACACACACACACACACACACACACTAGTGAGTCATAGAGATAGATAGCCCCCTAACCATCCCTACACTGGGACTGGCAGAATCAATTATGGATAGATTTCAAAGGGAAGAGTGCATATGTCTATGAATTATAGACTCGCAGCCACACACTGCACACATCACACCGGAGCAGCGGAGCAAAGAACAGCACATGTTAGAGAAGGCCAGCGCGGCATTGCGCTAAATAGATCAACAATATGATGTGGTATGGCAAAGCATGCACAGTTGCTCCTGTGTAAAATGATAAAGGTATACAGATGAAACTATCCTTGATTACACTGTACATGGTGTCTATTTTATCGCATTCTATGCAAGAAATGATTGGAATATCCAAGAGCAGGTTGTATGTTTGTCCCATCCTTGATGCATTGCGATACAGGGGTGGGGGGGCTGCAACTGGTTAAAGCATTTCCCCAGGGTCCAACAATCAGTGTGGTGATGCGTGGTGTAACATGCCTTGACAGGTCTCACAGAAGCAAGAATCGCCCAGCACTCTTTCCATTGTCACCCTTACACACATTTGTTTTCTTTTCATTTTTTTTTCTGTTATAAAGGTGTAAAATCTCAGCACCAGATCAATTGAACTTCTTCCTTGAGTATGCTGCAGAGCTTCTCTAGTGTAAACTACAATCTTCCATCATAGCAAAAGATGGCATTTTTCCCCTCATTGGCTGGCAGGCAAATTCTCTCTCACGCAGACAAAATGGTTGCAGCCAACTTATCCTGCACAACATTAAAAGCTGTATAAATAAAAAGGAGGGCTCATCCCCTCCTCTGCTTCAAATTGGCTGCAGTTGTAATGTAGCACACCGTCTCATCCCAACTCCGCCTCAGCTAAGTACACCAGACACTAGCACAGCTGTATGGAGAAAAAGATATGATAGTAAATTATACAATGGGTAGTTTCAGCCGAGCAATCCAATTGGTCAAAGAGACCAAGTGCGCTGACGACTCCCATAATACTAGATGTATTTCACTGGTTGCTACGACAACCCTCTTGGTAAGTGCAGCTAATTTGTGACCTTTCTTTTTATTTTCTCTTGATTGTCATTGTTATGTATGTAATTTATTTTGAAACAAACTACTCAATTAGTGCACATGGCTTTTGAAATGATTGCATAAAAGCCGCAAAGATGTTTTGCAGATTTGTGGCAGTTTGTTTCTTAATGCACATCAACATCATCATGGACGTCCTCTTGGGTATTACCACTGTGGCGTGCTTTCTTTATCATTTCAGCACAGCACAGCACTGGCCTGGTTTGGCACTTCTCATTGCAGTAAACCCATATTCGACCTCTTAAAACAGCTCTGCTCTATTCATCTTGGCTGTAAATGGCCTAGTTTTGTCCAGTTCAGCTTAGTTTGGTCTTATTTTGCACCGCCCAATGACGACTGATTATATCTCAGTGGGTTTAAGGCACGTGCTTTACAGAGTGAGGTGAAAATAAACTTTTCAAAATGCTGCAGAAAATCACCCTTTAAAAGAGTTCCCAAAAAGCGCTAAATAAAAATAAAAATAAATAAAATAGTAAAATTCTTAAATTTGGGCCAAATGTGTTGCAAAGATGCACAAATAGGAAAAGGAGAGAAGAAGAGCAACAGAGAGTAACAGGAAGAAAGCGAGTCAGAAAGAGGGGATCTGGTGGTTGACAGTATATTTAATTGATAGCGGTAAGGGCGGACATGTCAATGCCGTAAACGTGATGAATGGCGAGAGGAGACAGAGGAGGAGGAAGAAAAGGGGTGTTGGTGGGGGGGGAAGTGAGGTTTGACCTTTGCTTGATATATCACTAAAAACTTACTTTCACATTTTGATCCAATTTTTTGATGTCATGTTCATCTTGAAATTTAAACAACCCGTCCAGGCAAACCGGAGGTGCATGTGGAAAAAGTGTATGACTTATTCCCAGGTCAACCACAGTAAAGGACTAGTGTCAAAGCAAGTTTAACAACTCTGACATACTAGGGGAGATAAATAGGAGGCTCATTTTATATACAATGAATTTAGTTGCAGTGCATTTAAATAAAACTGTTCCTTTAGTAAAAGCACAGTAGAAAGCCTGGAATACAGCTCAAGATGCAGGCCCTTATTGGAATACTTTTCCAACATGCAATGGAAAGTCAGTGTATTGCACTTGTTGGAGCCGTTCTTTCAGATTGCTTACTGTGGCACATTTACATTAGACACTGTATCCCATCATTTTATTCAGCACTCATGTAAATGCCATCACGGGGATTGGTGTTAGGACTGATTACATTTGGAGGGGAAAGAGTGACCCATGTAACTGCCGTCAGTGATTCATGGCTTTCACTGCAGAGCCATACTCTGTCAGCTCAGCATGACAGCTGAATGCTCTCATAACCCAAACCTTACAAGAAATACTGAAGGCAAGCAGAGAGAAGAAAAAGAAAATCACATAATCAAGAACATTTGAATTCTAATTTATTTGGTCAATCTGAGTGAGCAAGAGAAAGTGAAAGCATTGGTTTAAAAGCCCTTACTGTGCCAAAAATGTTAAATTATGATACTGATATGGTACTAGTACTTATAGAGTATGTACGAAGTCTGGTCCTTTTTTTCTTCCGCATGCACAGAGTAGAGTATATCTCACTGACATTATTTATTCAGCGAGATATCAAAGGAGAACTAATTAAACGTCTATGCAGTTCTCAACAGATGATTTAATTATGTGTCACACATACATTCATAAACGCACACCAAAATGGCAAACTTGTGTAAACACTGACACGCGATGCAAGGAAGCACACACACACACACAAAAAGAAAAGACAATAGTCTCTTGGTTATAGTTGCATAAACACATGTCTTGGTGTTGGACAATCCTCCGTTGAGATTTTCTCAGGCTCGCAGCAACAAGATATCTTTTTCTTCGTATCTCTCACTAATCTGCCGTGTGCCGCCTAAAAGGTTCTCTTCGATGACTATGTATGCATGATAACGTCGAGCAGGAAGTAAAATCGTGAGACGGTGTCTTGCATAAATTATCTGCAAAGTATACAGGCTGTGTTGCAATTGGATTTATAGTTTTCTACTATAGCAAAATGTAATTCAACTTTTTTATTTCTTGTATGATCTCACAATGTCTCTAATAATGGCCTCAGGACTGCACTTTATTTTATCCATCAAACCTATTAAGGCATTACATTTGGTTATTACACTAAAAGCAGATATCTGACCTATTGTTCATTATTAATCAATGCTGGACTGTCTGCTAAAATCAAAAAAGCACGGTAATATCTGAAGTGCCTCTAACTGTACAGCAGCAGATAACATGTTTGCTAAATACACAAATTAATATATATTAAGCTCAGCTGCTATCGTCTTTAAAATCTATTTTAGACAAGTCAAGTTGCCCTCTAGATTTTAATTTAGAAATCAATGAACCTCCTATCTTGTGTTATCTAATCTAAGACCTTATTGCACCTTTCCCTGCTTAACTTCCTCCTCTCATTGTGAACTGACATCCCTGCTGTTTTGTAGGGTAACAGTAACAGCCTTGAATATCTCCATATCCATCACTCTCACCATTACTTTTCCATCCCTGTGCCTTCCTCCTCTCCTTATATTGTTACCTGTTTCTCTTTTCTTCATTTCATTCTGTCGGACACTTCTACATTTAACCACCTTGCATCTGTGTCTCTATCACACTGACAGATAATTATGCGTCCTCCTATTCTCTTGCCCATTATCCATTTCTTTCTCCTCTCCCTCCTCTCTTTTTAGTTTCTGGCCATGAGTCCACCCTCTCTACCCCTTACCCTTTCTCCTCTCCTTTTAATCGTTCCCTTGTCTCTGTCTCACTCCTGCTGGTCTAAATTGATGAAAGTGTTCACATTGTTATTGCCTCGACTCAAAAACATTCACACCCTAACACACACACCCGTCGTCCCACTGTTGCCTTCACACCCCTGCTGATAGTGTGCCCAGCAGTGTTTCTCTCAGTGAATCCATTAGCACCAACAGCAGTACCGCCATCACACACACACACACACACACACACACACACACGCACACGCACAGACAGACACAATAAACACATTCTGCACAACCAGACGTTTAAAAACAAACAAAAAAACACTCAAGGACAGACGGCACCAACATTTCACAGCCGGCGTCTAAACAGCGGCTTTTAACACTTGCCTACGACTAGTGTTGACCTTCCAGTCTCGCACGTAAGGGGAAACAACAATTAGCATAGCACGCAACACAGCGCAAGTTAAGCAAGCAGCACGGAGCTAGCACAATGCTAACCACAGGCTAGCACCAATTTTAAACCGTTTTATCTTCTCGCATTAGTGTAAACCCAAATTCCAGCTGAACGCTTAATTTTAATCAACATGGTGTCCTTTCTGTTTCATAACTGCTAGCTAGCTATGGCTATAAAACATATTTCATTTTCAGAGGATCAATTAATAAAATGAAGACATAAGTTTCCTAACTGCGAGCAGTGTTCAGTTGGTTGCAATTTGAAACTTAACGCTAGATGCCACAAAGTCCTATACACTGGTCGTTTAATGCAAATAATATACAAGGTTCATATAAAGGTTCATATTAAACACTCACCCAGACTGGTTTATATAAATGAAAAGCCCTGACAAGATATGTGGCTTATGAGGTTTAACCACCAGGGCAAAGCAAACCTAAATTAAGAAAATAAATATTGTTGTCCATGTTTCTGAGCCAAAAGTGCTTGAAAAAATTCCCATGGCTTCATGGCCTTTACAGTCGAGAGCTGAGTCAGGTCCCAAGACAGTTTTTGGCCATCATTGTTCCAGCCTGTGATGATTAGCCATTAGGCTCCTGTGCCGTGACATGCCATGGAGGCCCTGTCTCCCCTGCTCTAATTTTAGAGAGGGATGAAAAAGAAGAGAGTGATGTGAAGAAGAGGAAGAAAGAAAAGGAAGGATTAGCGAGGAGAGGAAGCACTTTCCCTCCCCCTCTCTCTCAGGTCCCCAACTAACACTTGTCCAAACACAAAGCATTTTATCCTCCACTGTGCCCTTCCTTAATATCTTACACTTCAAAATGTTCAAGTCCTCTCAGCATGTGTGTGTGTGTGTGTGTGCACAGCCCATGCCAGTTTCTCTCACTTTCTCTCTCTTCTCTCTCTCTCTCTCTCTCTCTCTCTCTCTCTCTCTCTCTCTCTCTGTCTCCACGGGGTTAGAGGACTTAGCAGGCTTTCAGAGAGCTGTTGATTTAGCATTATGTGTGTTAATGCAGGAGGGGAGGAGTGCTGACTCCAATACACTTTAAATCCACCACATGCCAATAGATAGGATGACACCTGGACCTCTGGCTGGGACGCTCTGGTGAATAAATTAAGCAGCCCTCATCTCTACATCGATCTAAATGAACCGGCAGGGTGTTTGTGTTTGTGTGTGTGTGTGTGCGTGCTAATGTGTGTAGTGGAGGGCAGTGAAGTGTGGGCAAGGGCTGACTGTAAATGTGGGAGGCTAGAAATGTTTCTATTGGGAATGCTGACTCCATGTGTGTGTACTGTACGTGTGCGCGTGCGTCTGCACGTATGTCCTCTCTATCCAGGCCACTTACATACATTGATTGTTAGGTTAGAGGGGCTCAATAGAGGTATGGCAGCTGTGATAGCATCTTTAAGGCAATTAGTCTTGGGCAAAAGGGGACATATGAATACACACACCTACACACGAACATCTCTAACTTTTCCAATTAGATTCAGATTAATATTATAGTTTAAAAATTACATAATCCTTTGAAATTTGCAACATTTGAATGTCTGATATCTGACGAAAGGCCAAGACAACTTAGGTCTAGAATTCATTTTGAAGAGTATTCCAGCTTCTTAGCAGTTTTTATGTTTGGGGACTCAAAAGTGACAGATTTTTAAAAAGCATTGTCCAAATGTTCCCTTCACATTACATCTCAAATCTGAATATGGCATTGAATTGCCCATGTAGTAAAACTTACAAAAGCACATTTAATTCATGTTTGTACCTTGTTTAGTCAAAAAGATATACTGAAAAATAGATTTCAGCCTGGCGGTGGCGGCCATTTTGAATTTCTCAATTTTGAGGCATTTTGGGACATTTTTGAGCTTCATATACAGCAGATTTGGATTCAGCACCCCTTAATACCCCTAGAAATGTTGTATAATATAAATAATCACAAAATGCCTTCGGGGTTCTGATTTTGTGAAAATTGACCCTGTCTATAGTACTACACCTCACATAATGCAACTTAATAGCATATTTTGTTAGCCCCTCCCCATCTGGTAGATCTCCTTGTCTTTCAAACTCCACACCCCTGGTTTGTAATGCAGGCTTTCTGTTATAAATATTCAGTTTTCAAGCTGAGATAAACCCCCCTTCAATTCAGTCATTATCCAAAGCATTATAAACATGGCAAAAATAACAGAAGTCACATAAGAACCCAGGTGCAAACAGAGCCTGTAGTCTGGATGCACTCAAGTGAAGTTTACTTGCCTTAGCTAAACAAACAAGAACAAAAAACACTTAAACTAATAAGATTGCTTAGCTAGACCTGGTGACTCTATGTCCCAGAAAACAAGCCGAACTAGCTAGGAAAGGATGATTTAACGAGCCGTTTTAATAACATAATTCATCTGGTGATGTCAGACTAAAGAGACATACACAAGACTCAGCGACCAGGACAAATTAGCATCAAATATATAAAAATTAACAAGGGCAGTCCATTAACTGAAGTTTCCGACTGGGAATAATGCTGCTTTCCATTTGTCTCTTGAACTCGGAACCCGAGTTGGAAAGTGTAAATCTCGCAGCTATCTCGCGTGATTTCACTGAGACACACCCCCTTTTGGTCGGAATTTCAGCCGTCCAGCTCGGGGTTCCTCAGGGTACCCCGAGCTGGACGGGGGGGCACGTACGACCCGCAAAACAAAGATGGCAGCGCCCATATTAAGATGTATTTTCTTCGTTTTAATGTCGATTTTAAATGCTCCTACACACTTGTTTACATTGCTGCTTTAGTCCGGTCACCAATTTAAGCATTGCACGGTGTTGCTGTGCGTGCAATACAAGTAAAGTTTTGTTTTCGAGCTGGTTTGCTAAATAGGCTAATGTAGCTAACAATAACACTAGCCTGCCACTGCCCCTGGTGGCTCGAGACAAACGCCACAGCACTTGTTGAAATTGAAATAGGCGAAAATGGCAAAATATTATTGAAATGTAAGACTTGCAATAACGGAATTACTTGAAATGTTAGTGTTTCTGTAAAAAAACGCTATAAGTGGTACAAGCCAGGCAATGACGTCATGTTCTCGTGGCAGAACAACTCAGGTTCCGAGTTCACGAGACAAATGGAAAGCAGCATAACCACAGTTGCTGGTGGAGACAGAGGTGAGCACCACGGACAGCTCCCCTGCCTCTGACACCCTCAGCAGCAAGGGAGCTGTCCACGGTGCTCACTCCTATCCCAGTGCCTGCTGACACCCACAGGATCAGGACCATGGAGAGCTCCACAGTGTGCAGTCTGACATAACCATTTTACTTTTTTTTTTTTTTTTTTTTTTTAAAAAAAGCTCTAAGTTCTCTTTCTTTGAGATTCCCTGAGGTTGGGGGGTGTTATTTTAAATTGCTGTAATTTCATAATCTAACAGTGATTATTAAGGGCAATGCAAAACAAATGTCTACATTTTACTTTAATGTCCACAGTCACAAAGCTTCCAATGTATTCTTTTTCTTGGCCTCAAGAAGAATTTTTTTTTAAGGTTTTTAACATGATGAATGATTGACACATCAAAATGGATAAGAACAAGTCAGAAATTCAGTCTGAGGTTCACCCAGTACATGTAAACACAGCCCTTGGACTCACCTCAACAGCTCTTGAAAATGCTTGTGAACTCCTCGAAAACTGTCTGGCAGATGTTAAAGCTGTGACCTCTGAACTGGATGTGAAAGGGGAGCTTTGGTAGATGACATGTTTGAAAATGTCATCTGTCACCTCTGCTCCCCTGGGGTTTACTGACAGAGTGGTTGTTTGTTGGCCTGAAACGCAGCGGTCCAGCAGCTAAAATGGACAGCATCACTCCTTCCTGTATTTACTGCGTTTGTGCAGGATGTAGATTGGAGTTGTGCAATTCATTCTACTCAGTGCATTTAGCTCACTTTTCATTTCAGCACAATGAGCCTAAATGCAGCCCTAAAAATAGAAACCACCTCCAAAATGGCACCGAAAACTGTCTGAGTTTCGCCATCGCTTCCTGAGCAAGGGAAAAAGAAAAACACATAAAGAGGGAATGGTGTGAACTGAGTATCAGGCTCCAGCAAAAGAAAAAGAAAAAGAAGAGAACCATGCATATTCCTACATAAAGTGTAACACACACCTTATTAACTGTCAGTCTCCCACAAGATCTCTTTGTCTCCCTCCCTTGTATCCTCTCTGCATCTTTCAGGTTTTCCTGAATCTCTGCTCATCTTTTCTCTCCCTCATCTGTGTCAGCTTGTGACAGTGTGAGCTGCTGCTCTGACTTCATGCTGTGCTGTTTGCATGAATTACACATCTGTGTACACTCACTGTGTATGTGTGTGTGTCTGTCAAAGAGGAAACAAACCATTTGATTTGCTACTGTGGTGATGAAAAACAACCTTATAACCATCGTTAATGCGTGTGTGTGATGTAAAAAAAAAAAACTACACTCAAGGATAAGTTGAAATTTGTGTGTTTGTGCTTGTGATGATGACAAAACCAATTGCTCCTCTTCTGTCTGATTGTGTATGTGTGTTGGATGACATAACACAACCTACATTTGCTTCCTTCCTATGTGTGTCTGCATTTGTGTGTGTTTTGCTGCCTCCAAGAGATACTATTCAATGTGTCATCATGACTCAAACGGATGTACTGTACTTGTATGTATACGTGTGTGTGTGTGTGTGTGTGTGTGTGTGTGTGTCTGTCATTCGCTCTCTATTCTTTTCTTCTGTGTGTGATGAACAACACCATGGTACATTTGTGCAGTCAGTCATTCTGCTCATGTGTACAGTATGTGCATGTGTGTGTGCGTGTGAGTGTCCTGAGGTGAGTCCACAGGCTGGCACTGACCTGCTGACTGCATAACAACATGTCTCAGGACCAGCTTACTCATGTTCCGTACAATAAGAGATTACTTACATTCTCTCTCTTACACAGACTCTTTCTTTATCTCTCTCTTTGTATTCTTTATATTCCTTTGATATTACTGCTTAAAATCAACACCCATATTTACATCTCTGTTTAGCGTCCTCCCTGCTGTAACTTCAATATAAAACTGTGACCCCCTTCCCTGCACATAAGCAGATATTCACTACCTGTTATGTATATAAATATATTGGTGGAACATACTAGAGATAAAATACATTCTTGCTTTTGCCAGATGTTTAAAGGGGTAATTCCAACTGGAATTGTTCTGTTTCTGGATGGTGTGTAAGTAAAGTTAGGAAGGGATTTTTATATCACATAAGCAATAAAACTAAGTTAATATAGTTCATCAAGGATGTTAATGAGTTTATTTTCTGGCAGTGTAGTCTGTCCCCTTCAGGTTTCAATAGTGAAAAGGAGGTCATGTGGATCGGATCCTATCTGTTTGGTGGAACCTGTAAGTTGCTTACCATCCTCTCAGATTCTTATATGTTTACAATCTATTTATAATTTTGTCATCCTGAATGTTCATACTGTATTTTAGTCTGTCAGTCCCAAGAGACGTCGGACGACAACATGGCGGACTCCATAGAAGAGGACCCGCTCCCTCTGTAGATAAAAATGGCTCATTCTAAGGTAACAAAAACACAACAATTCACTACGGTTCACAATGGTTTTACGCTATATATTTATACATTTTCAAAACAGAAGAGTACAGTAAACGGGAACATTGTAGTACAGCTAGTGAGGCTGTGATGCTGTTTTCTGCTGCAGCACCAATCCCTTATTCAGGCTGCAGTACACATTCAATCCTAGTGCAGCAGTAAAAAATATAGACACACAAGTTAAAATACACGCATTCACTTTTTTTTGTCTGGTATTGTGGCAGCAGATGACAAACCTAGCTGCTTGCCATGCAGGAGGCTACTTTAATCTTCAACCAGCAAAAAAACAGAATATAATGTCTGCCCCTATCTGATTTCTCATTCCTGCTTTCATGTCTACCTCCCTCTGTGCGGTACCTTTTTTGGTTACTCTCATGTTTTTCTTCTTCAACTAGATTCATCTCTGTCCCTCTCTCTCCCTGAGTGACAAAACAGGCCGCCCAGTAACCAGGGGAAACGCTGCGTGATGTCACACACCCTCACACAGGCTTAGTCACAGAAAGCAGCAACCCAAATCCTCACACACACACACACACACACACACACACACACACACACACACACACACACACACATATATGCGCACACATATACACACAGTGGAAAAAAGTGAGAGAGATTAGGGACTCCAAGTATTCATAAGTATTTTTCTTTCATTCACCCATTCACACGCTCACTGACACACACACACACACACACACACACACACACACACACACACACACACACACACACACACACACACACACACACACATTCACACACTTTGCGCTCTTTCAAGTAACTGTATTTAGAACGACGAGTCAGCAGAATAGTCTAAGCTGGCATGCGGGGTTATGTGGAGGCTGACGCACACACACACAGACACACACTCGCAGGCCAGCACTGCGGCTTCTTTTGCCATCTTACTCACTTTCTCTGACTAACTGCTGTATGCCCTCACACACCGAGCATAGACAGAGTGAGAGATGCGGCCAAACCCTCTGTCTTCTGTCTTTTTCTGTCTTTCTCTCTCTCTCTCTCTCTCTCTCTCTCTCGCTCTCGCTCTCTTTCTCTCTCTCGCTCTCTTTCTCTATCGCACCTTGAGGAAAGAACAAAGAGCTGCCTAATTGTGAAACAGGACCGTATTCCTTTTAAACAGAGAGATGATGCTGGTGGAGGGAGGATGACGCAGTTCTAATTTAAGTGGGTTGTTGTATTGTATTGTATTTCTGAGCTGGAAAACTCTTATTATAGCTTATTTATCCATGCCTGCAAACACATACAGAAAAAAAGAAAATGTGGATCTCTTTTATTTTTGTAGCTTTTTATCATGTTAGTGGATTTGCCTTGTTGTTTTACAGATGACACATTTGACGTTTGTCTCTCTCTCTGTTTCCTCCTGCCTACATTTCCCTCTTTCCCACCTTTCTCCTTCTCAAGTGGTATTCCAGCACAAAACAATTTCCCTCGTTTAAGGGTGGGGTTGTACCAGCTGGGTGGAGATTGTTCTTGGTTTTACAATGTGCCTTCCTATAAGCACGATCTCAGTCTGGTTGTGCTGAATGCGCAGCAGAAATGGGCCAACCTTATTAACAACAAAAGAAAGCCACTTGGCACAAGGCAAACAATCTGACCAGTTAACACTCCGCAATTCAACCTGCTTTTCTAGATCTGTCGGCTCATTGAGCTACAGTATATCTGCAACAATGTGAAAGCGGACCCTGTGCAGAGGTGTTGATGGATTATGTTGTTTTATTGGGTTACACATTATGTAAATGAAGCATGAACACTTATAATGGCTGAATTTACTATCTAAACAACATTCAATTTAGAAGATTTCGAAGAAGTCTAAATCGTTTTCTCTGAGAAAAGATGAAACTGCTCAGCTTTTTAGGGTGCATTCAGATATACAGCGACATAATAAAGGATGTTAATTTAGATGGAAATTTGCTACACCAGGAGGCACATTCATAAGAAGAGCAAAGGTGCATCAAGTGGTGTGACGACAAAGATTTGAGAAAAGAGGCTCCCCACTGACGCTTGGGAGCAGGGTCAGACTGGAAACAGAATTCTGCCCTGACAATTTTTGCATGGACTGGTCCCAATTTTTCCACAACATATGCATTTATGAGTTGCATAAAGCAATATCAGGGTATTTAGAAGATATAGGCCAAGCAGTATATATCAAGTTGGCAGTAGAGGGGATCACCTGCTGGGTGGTTGTCATGTTGCAGGTCCTCTCCAGCGGCCCCCTCTTCTTGCCCCTGCTCTCCATTGGAATCAGCAAGTTGATCTTGCCTTCTTTTCTTTATTTGGTGCCGGTGGAGTGTCAGTGTTATCCCTGCAGCGAGCAGGATTTTGCATGGCACTGGCAGATTTTTCTCCCTTTCTTTCTGATCATTTCGACTCCACCTTTTAGCTTTTTCTGTCCTTTATCCATTTCATTAGTATTTTCGTTTCAAACTACACTCTTTCTGTCTAGATTTCATTTGATTATTTCCTGCTTGATCTCTGACATTACATGGATCTACGGATATACTATATATGGAAGGGGTTGGGGGAGGTGACGATGGTCGTTACCACTTCCTGTACCTGCCTTATAGTATGGATAGCCTATTCACAATTTTGGGGTCAAGACTCAATCAGATGGACTGTTCCAACATCAAGTGGGCTACGGCAAACAGGTGAAATTATTCCACTAGGTGCATCAACTATCACTGAAAATCAGGTAATAAGAAACAAGCAGATTTGTAGAAGAACAGGTTAAATCAACCAAATTGAATCCTGCATTTTGATGTATGGCCTGTTAGTTATTAAGAGATAAAAATAATTTTATTACGGAATAAAAAACATTCTTAATCCTGAACCACAATGTAATAGAAAATATTACATGTATTAGCAACGCAGGTTTTCTAAGGCAATTATAATCAATGGTTGACAATGCTGATTTTTTTTTTCTTGCCACAAACCCTTTCCGTGTCCTGACACTCCATTTGAACAGCACAGTTGAGAGAGACACCTCTTGAGCTGGTTATGGGCCTGGGGTAATCACCACTTGATGTGGGTTCAAATCCCAAACCAATCTGTTTCAAATTGAGACAGACTGCTGATTTATTAAGATGAATGCCAGCCACAAATGGACACACACACACACACACACACACACACACACACCTGCATACTGCGAGTCAGAGAAGGGATGAGGGGTGGGAGAGATAACGAGAAGAGGGTAAGAGGGTTAATGACTGTCTCCAACACAAGGCCATCAAGATTCCTCCCGTTTATGCATCCGCGAACACGCACATACAGGTCAGCCTGATGAAATAGCACATGATAAATTTATGAGCCATGTGACGTTACAAATCTTGCCGTCTTGCACTGTGTCTTTATGTCACACATGCCTGCCTGTCAGAGAGAGGGAGAGAAGGGGAGATGGAGAGAGGTAGAGACAGGGAGATACAAGAGACGACATGGGTGATCGAGGTGAGAAGAAAAAGAAAAGATGGGGAGAGACAAAGATAGAAACGGAGAGAGTGATAGCGTTTGAGTCAGGAGTGGAGCTCTTTGTCTTCCTAATGGAGCCATTACCTAAGGGTGTGTGACCTCAAAGGGTCAGTCTGACACAAGTGCCCACACTGGCACACACATACACACAGAGGACAATGTAGATTATGGTGTGAGTAGCACTGCCAAGAGCTGAAGGACGGGCTACGACACTGTGTAATCTGTATGTTATCACCAAGTTTTTACTCGCTGATGTTACTGTACCTGCCACTCTCTCTGTCTTCTTCTCTCTCTAGTTCTACCCTCCTTGTCTTTCTACTCCACCTGTCTCTCACCTTTTCTCTTTCAGCCTGTCTCACTCATTCTTTTATGTCACAGTCCAAGAAAGAGGTTTAATAGAATTAACCAAACAAATAATTTAAAGACTGTGGGAGCATTTTTTATATGGCATTATGTGAAAATTCAAAATGTGTTTATTCTCACACAGATTTATTCCTGTTACTCTGCCTTTATTATCACATTTTCTCTCTACCCATCCATCTCTCTTCCTCTCTTTTTACCCCACCACAGTAACTCCTCTTATCACCCCACTTACTGCTCCTCTTCCCCTCTCCTCCCTTCTGTTGCTTCATCTCCTACTTTCCCTACATTACCCCCCCCCATCCTCCCTCTCCTTGTCTTCTCCTCACTTTCCCTCTACCTAATTTAAAGTGAAAGTGACCTTTTTGTGTTGTCACCCGTTCAGGAGTATACACACACACGCTAATGATACCCTGAAAAGATGTCTGGGAGATAGAACGCACTCTTTAGAAAGTACACGCTCATTATTATGCCACTTCTGTGTGGTGTGTGTGTGTGTGTGTGTGTGTGTGTGTTTGTGTTGGTCCACCACTACAGGACATGAAATGCAATTACATCTGTCCTTGGAAACATTTCAATCCCTCTATGTCCGCTTCAGGCAAATTACCTATTCAGCAGTATCACACATATACTACGAAAGATGTGTTCGTGCTCTCTAGTGCAATAATCTGAGCATTATAATGTACACAAAGGTGTAGGACATAGAATTTATGGGTGTGAATGGTATCTACACACACAGTACACACATTCAGACGAAATACTACACACAAATATGACTGCAGAACTTGAAAGCACCACTTAAACATGAAGAAACAGACACAAAAACATGCCTCAGATGCCTTAGATACAAACTAGGGAGAGCGGCCTGCCTGTCTGTGCATCTCTCTTATTGTCAGCAGTCTGACAGAATGTAATTGAAGAAAATAAAAACCCCTGAGAAGAGGATCAATTACTCGGTGTACAAGACCGGAGAGATGTTTTCATATTAGAATGATAAAGTGTTGCCCGAAGTACTGCAATACAGACAGGGAGGAGAGAGAGGGAATGAAACAGAAAGAGAGAGAGATGAATGGAGAGAGAGGAAGAAACAAAGAGAGAAAAATGGTAAAAGCAAGAGACAGATGAAGTTTGAGGGTAGTTTACCAATTTGCCTCAGTGGATGGCTGTGCGGGATGTGTGTAAGAAGAGTCTCTTGCTTTGTCTGAGTGGGTGTGCGTGCGTGTGTGTCACACTGGAGATTTTGAGTGTCTGAAAGCAAAGTGAGCTGAATTAAGTTGTAAATTGGAAGGGTGTGATTGCGCTGTGAGACTCGCTTATCATTCAGCTGCATCATTTTCCTGCAGCCCTGGCGCTCGGCGAGAGATATCGCAAGGAACAATGACGGGCCTAATTCCACTGTGTCCATACACCGTCAATACGAGTGGGAGAGAAAGAGAGAGGAAGAATGGGGGAGACAAGGGAAGTGGCCGAGGGACATGGAGCAAAGAAGCAAGACAGCTCCCTGATGAAGACTGGAGGAGTGCGAGGGGGCAGCCTCACAGTGCTGAGTGACTTCAATAGCCTTTCCTCCTTCCCTCGGCCCATCACCGCCTCTCAATTAAATTCTAATCAATGGAAAAGCCTCATTATCCCCACTGCCTGCAATGCTGCAGAATTGATCTCTGTCCCCGTGGTATGGCCATACAACACAAAATTCAAAAGCTTTGGTCACAAGGACCGGTGTTAGCAGATGCTGGATTATCAAACACAGCCTGATGAGGTGCCATGTGTCGTGCAAGCAAGTCAAGGTTTTTGTAGAAAAATACACGTTGTTGCAAATGAAATGTCATAATGCGGACAATCGAGTCTGTTTTTTTAAGTACGGGTCTGATTTTCCCTATGGATTTGCAAAGCATCAAACATCATGCTTTTGCCCTCGGCCAACATTTTAACTAACTTCAAAACTTTTTGTTGTTTTTTTTTTAAAGGAATTTAAAGTATTACCTTTTTTTTTATTTAACTTTTTATTTTGTTTACCATTTTAATTATTTAACTAACATTATTATTTATCGATGTATTCAAAAAAAAAATTATTTGTCTCACAGTCTTTTAATGCATTTTGTCCATTACTGTAAAATAGTGCAGCATATATTTTTAAATAAGATTGTTTAAATTAACAGGATTATCCGTCTCATCCTAATTAATTTACACAGCTAATGTTTAATGTTGCGATTCCTTTCAAAGGTAGAACAGTTAAGAACTAGTTTATTGTTGCAGGCAGTACATGCAGGCTGTCAACTGCAGGCTGGCTTTGCTATTGAAAATCTGGAGTTGGCACACTTAAATAAAAGAAAACCCTCATGTATGCACACACACAGTTGCATACACCCACACAAAGTACAATAAGTGTGAGGGAGAGTTAAAAGAGAAAGATATGGGTACTTTCAGACAGAGACAAGGACAGAGGTGTCCGGGGGGAGGCCTGTTTAGAAAGCACCTGCCGACGACCCCTAAGGAGCAGACAGATGATTCGCCACAGGGACAGGAACACCTGACAGCTCTCACACACACACACACACACACACACACACACACACACACACACACACACACACACACACACACACACACATACACACACAGCATCTGAAAGAATATGTGACTGCAAGCTGAGAAGGAACCTTGAAAACAATTTACCCACTTCAACACACACACACACACACACACACACACACACACACACACACACACACACACACACACACACACACACACACACACACACACACACACACACACACAAACTCTTCTTCTGTGTGTGTCTTTAAAGACACACATACACACATAGAGGAAGTGACTGTAAAATGCAGCAGCAGGCAAAAATAGGGAAAGAAAGAGAGCAGTGGGGGGGATGAGGAGAGAGATGTCACCAATCATAAATGTACTGGGCCCTTTTTTTGAATTGATTCAGTTATTAGCTGGAGAGGAGAGGAGAGGAGAGGAGAGACTAGGGAAGGTAGCGAGGAGGGACTGATCACCACACCCCCTGCAGTCATTACCATCACATAACTGGCTGAGTAATCCTGCACTGTGTGTGTGTGTGTGTGTGTGTGTGTGTGTGTGTGTGTGTGTGTGTGTGTGTGTGTGTGTGCAACCTGTCTGACCAGGTAAGACATGTAAATATGATGTGTTTGTCTCCTGAATACCTTATTTTCTTGTTTGTCTTGTCTGTTCGTCTAACAAGATGAAATACCGTTATTGGTTAGAGTAAATATTCATTCTAATAAATCATGTTTGGAAAACCTTCAGCTACATTAGCACAATTTCTGACATTGTGATGGCTATGGGGGTGAAAAACAAATCAGTAAACTGAATTTCAAGCCCTTGAAATCAATCATTCAATGTCTTTTAGTCATCATATTCTCTGCCTTTGGGATTCCAAAGTGAAGTTTGCTTTGGGTGCTAAAGAAGTTAGCCCTAAATGCGTTCTGAAGACACCTATCATCACCAGTATCATGGGAGGAACACCTTCATGCTAACTGTTCATTCATTAAATGCTCATTTGCAACATTTCCTTGTTTATGAGATTAAGAGGTAACAGAGAAAACAATTTCTGTTGTTGTGACTGCGCTGGAGAGCCTACTCCTGATTATTTGTCAGTCAGTGACAAGTACAAAGTTGCTAATTAAATGTTGAGAAAGTCTCCAGCTGGAATGGGTGTTTGTAGTTTGCAAACTCACACATGGAATTATTTTGTGTATAAATTTGTAAATGTGATGACTGTGTTGTTTAGACCTTGGGCTGTAATCTCCTTTGTCTTCATTGTCTGCATAAAACAGACTTGAAATGGCAGTCAAGATTGAAAACAAGACACGACTATACAATACATATAAGCACTAAAACAAAGAGAAAATAATTAAAAAATGAATACTTATATAATTTGCCAGATATTGCTTTCTAAATGGCTGTGACAATATCAAACACTTAAAACAAATAGTTTTTATATTATACTGGAACATAAACAAGGCACAAAATATCTTGGAGGTGACTGATGTGAATGGTCACTTTCATTTAAAATGTGCTCAGTGTAGCGTACAGTTTACAATTATTTACATGCAATATTAAGGGTGCCAGTGTTCTCTCGTATCTACTTTAGTTACCTTAGTTTTTCTACACCAGTAAAGGTGTATTGATTATTGGAGGCAAATCCTGCTGTTGGAAAAATGTAAGGGAGCCAAGTACACACGATGAATGAACTACTGTATAAAATAAGTAGCTGCTGAACGCACACACAAAACACACATGCATTAAGCAGAATGCTAAATGAATAGCTTCAGCTGGCCTTGGTCTGCAGTGACAGCACTGCATAGCCATCATTTATGTGTGTGTGGTTGTGTGTGTGTGTGTGTGTGTGTGTTTGCAGACAGTAATAAATTACAGCTGGAATACTGCGGGGAGACCATAGTTAAATGAGGGAGCTTTTAGTCTACGTCAATAGGTAACTGTGCTTAACATTTTGTGTGTGTGTGTGTGGCCTCAAAACGTGTGTTGTGCTTTTTAACATACGCAGGCATATTTCAGGATTTACCACACACACTATAATAGCCAGTGTTTAAGTCGAAGATAGATGTAAACATTTGGAAAAGCTGCAATCATTTTGTGTGTGTTTGTGCGTGTGTGTTAGGAGGTAAATTGTGTTCAGTAAAATCATTTCATTTTCACATATTTTATAAGTTTGTGTTCTTTGTGTGAATGTGTGTGTCTCTCTCTGTCAAGGCATAATTCTCAGTGGGTCTGCACTAACAATGCCCTCTCCTACTTGTCAAGGTTGGACTAAACTAACGTCTCAAACACACACACACACACACACACACACACAAGCTGGGACATACAAAAAGGCTTGATCACGTTGCACCCACACGCTCTAGCCAACGCACTAACGCTGAACACACGCAAAAACTCACCTCGTCATGACTCCTCATCAGGCTTCTAAATGAGCTATTGAAAGTCAGTGATTTCAATTCATTCAAACCGCTTAATAACAAACCTCGGTCTCTATTCATTGAGGAGCTTCAGTATTCGAGCACAGAAAGCCAGGGTCGGCCAAGCAGAGCGTGGGTTTACTGCAGCAAAGAGAATAAAGGATCACTTCTCTCAAGGACAGCTTACCTAAGCTGTTACAAAGTAGTGGTTTACCTGGAGACGGCTTTAGGAGGACGTTCATCCTAAGGACAAGGAGTTGATTTGTTGGGAAGTTTTGTAAAGTGTATCAATAAAATATATCATTATATTAAGCTCTGTAATGGGACATACACCATCTCATAACTAAATAATTGGTACTAGTGGTACACTTTCCACAGATCAGTTGAGTATGATTTGTGCAAATATTCTAAAATAAGTTCATTAATTCATTACATTTAATATACTTCTTTCCAAGTAACATTCTGGTGGGGTAGATTCTTTTTTATGTATATATTTAATGTAATACAATTTAATTATAAAGGCTACAATAAATATTAGAATAAGTCTATAAAATACTTTCCAAGTTTTTGTTTTTAATTGTTAAATATAAACACCCCCTGGGTTGTTAGAACCCCCAAATTCCCAGCAAAAATTCTGAGGACAGTTTCCTGGCCCTGATGTTGCAACTACCATATGGCTAATGTCCTGCTAACCCACATACAGCTACTTGGTTTAGTTAAGGGAAAGTTGGTGGTCATTATAAATAAATGCTAGTTAATGTATGGTTATGATAGCTAAGTGAAGGCAGGACACGAACCCTATGGCAATGAATGTTGGCACTGGACAAACATTTAATCATGTTCAATATGAATGTAGTTCCTGGAAAATTGGGGTATTCCAGGACAGTTGCAGGACACTTGGGTAAATCACACTGCTATTGGCCCATGTAAAGGTTACACTGCTGCCAGCTGCTGCTCTGTCCAAAATGTGACTGCAAACCTTGCCCTGTATCCTTAAATAACAGGGAAGGGAGCTGAAATACCTCTCTTGCCACAAATACTATGGACTCACTCTCTCTGTCTCTACATCTCTCTCTCTCTCTCTCTCTCTCTCTCTCTCTCTCTCAGGTGTTTCAGCAGGTAAAAACCCCATTTCCCTGTTCCCCTTGGGGAGCACTGACCTAACTGTTGGTGCTCCCCGGAGCCCCGGCTAACTCCACAGACCCATTTGTCAACGTTGACCCTGAAACACTCCCTCCCATCCACCTCGCCACCACCCACCACCCCCACCCAATCCGTCTTCCCTCCCTTCCTATTCTCTCTCCCTCTGATACTTCTGCTATTTTTAAATCCTCCCACTATGTCTCGCTGTACCCCCATCCTCCCAAAAAGACTATAAAAGCACTAAAGGCTGGATAAGATGGACAGAAAGGGGGAGGATAATGGAAAAGGACAGAGAAGAAGACAGAGAGGGAGAAGATGAAGAAGGCTGATGCTAAATCTGGGGCGAAGTGGAACACTAAACTAGAACATAGGTGCTAAAATAATGTACTGAATAAGTGTAGACTCCAAAATGTCACCTTTTTTGAAGGGCTCATATCATATCATATACATTGTGCACTGTTTAAATAAATTATTGGAAAATCTTAAAGCTGCACTAATCAATATTTTTATATGAACCAAGATTCAACTTACTACATGTTATGTGAAAGGTGTTGCTCATAGTAAATAACACAGAGAGATTTATTACTCAACCATGTAGCTCCCCTCAGCGTTATGGATCATTTCAGCATATCTAGGCTCATTATTTTGGTTTTATTTTGGTTTTATGGCCCAAAACTGTATTGTTTCGGTTGAGTCTCACCACTTTCATCAGTCTTGTTTCAGAGCAGGCAGACGTATTTTAATGAGCCAACTGTACAGTATTTGCCCAAGACCAAGCGTCAGAATGAAAAAGTTAGAGACTCGCTAGTGAACATAGTGGAGTATACTTGCTAAAAAGGCTTTGTTTTTCCCTCAAGAGTTGGTGGCGACCAAAATAGAGCTAAAAGGAGAGTAAATATTGGACATCATGTGGCCAGAAACTACTCCAAATGAGTGATAATGTTGTTCCATATGTGCAGAATGTGTAAAAAGGCAACTTCACCATAGTAAGATGATGATACGTTAAAAGTTGCATTTACAGCTTGTTCTGCGGCCACCAAGTGGCCACACAGTTTCCAGTCATTAGCAATGTAGACATGAACTTAAAATATATGTTAAACTACATTACAAACATTTACCCGTAGAATGACAAATGTAATGATAAAATGCACGTGTTGTTAAATATGCAATTACATAACATACATTACTGGTTAACACAAAAATGTGACAAGTCATTCAACATATAACTAAATAAGATGTTGCCCTAACAGGAAGGAAGTGGCTGATGGATTGACTGTAGCCAGTTATTAATTTAAATCAATTACACAAAAATATTTTTCAATAAACCAATCTTATTATTTATTTACATTCTGAAGCTGTAGCCTTGTCACCTTGAGTACCAACAGGATGGATCTGAGGGTCACACAGTGCTGGTATTAACAGACGTAGCATACAGTAATTACAGTACGCAAGGGGAGGGGGGGTTAATAGGATGCGCACTGACTTTTCTCAGCAAAAACCTTATCGCTAATAACCACACACTATCAACTTAATTAAAGACTGCTTCTTTAAAAGCCCCTCAGCCTCTCTCCAGTTTCCTCTGTACCTCTTATTCTATCTTTAACTCTCTCATTTGCGCTCATTCCATCTTTTTTCCCTCTCTGTCGCTTTTTCAAGGAGAAAGCTGTTGAGTCACTCTTTCGTTGTCCCCATTCTCTTCCCTCTATCTTTGAAGTCAGCTGAATTCCACAACACTACAATCTAAAAGCGAAGAGCTCACTGCACTACGTCAGTTACATGATGCGACACGACACTTTAAGGACTACATATTAAGGACTCTGCAGTTAAAAGAACCGAGTGTGCTGAGACAAGTTGCAAATGACCTGAAAACTAAAAATAGTTCCTTCCAAAAAGTCGTTCACTGCAGCATTTAAACAGGGAAGACAAAAATGTAGAAGGACACGTTCGTGGCCATTGAAGCCTACATTATAGGCTACTGCATAACGCTGTCTTGCGGAATACTTACAAATCATGTAGCTGTCACGCTGACTATAGCCACCACATTTTAATGTACAACATAAAGTACATGCTTCATACCTTTACTGAACACATAAAACGCCAGTGTTAAACATTAGGTGCGACAAGTTAAAACACATAGCTAGCCAAAGTACGAATACAAGCATGAGCTGAGGCTATTAATATTAATTTGACTTTTTTATTTATATTACTTTCAGGTCCAGAGGGTTAAAAGTTTGTGGATGTGAAGCACGTGTGGCTTTCAGTAGACAGTCAGACGCAAGGACACTCCACTTTCTTGTCAGGCTCGACAAGGCCTCTTAAGTTGTCTTTCATGTTAATGGATGTGATGCAGCATCTTTCTTTTTTTTCCTTTTTTTTCCAAAGCTGAAGTTTTAAGAGCAAAGTGCCGGCTGTACATTACGTAAACTGAGAAAGTGCGGGAGAGATGCAGAGAGAGACAAATAAACTGAGTGTGCCAATAAAACATGAATAATGCCATTTTCCTGAGAGCCCCCCACTGTGCTCACAGCTTGTTCACTGCTTGTCACACAGGGACGGTCTTACAAGTCAGCCCTTTTTTCCACCCATCCATCCATCCATCCTTGCGCCCATCTAGCCCGCTACTTCAGAACAATTAGGGTTGACTTCATGCTCCATGGGGCTTTCCATCATAATGGAGAGACGAGTGAAACAAGGAAGAGGCTCGTTGGAGGGATATTTAATTCATGTCACTCTCACTTGCCTGCATCTCTCCGTTCCCTGTCTTTTAGCACAGCTCACTGCCCCCAACATGGTGCAGTGCTGGGCTAGGCTACAGTACGCTAACGCTAAGGGAGAGACTATGGTCCGTTTTAATGGAATTGTGTTGCTACGCTAGAGCAGCTCTACACAGGATGCAGTGAGCAGGCGAGAGAAGCAAGCCAGCCCTAGTCTAACGTGATTGTGCTCATTCACTGCAGACACTGCAGAGTAATCTGGCAACAGCATTTCTGCATGACTGTGTGTGTGCTGTATGTATACATGTATATGTGTGTGTGTGTGTGTGTGTGTGTGTGTGTGTGTGTGCGTGTGCGTGTGCGTGTCCGTGTGCGTGCTCTTTTAAGTCAGAAATAGATTAAGTAAAAGGAAAAGAATGGAAAAAGCAGTGCCCTTAAAGACGGGAGAGCGGAATCAAACACTATGTTCCTGAAACCTAAAGCAGCGGAGGGCAAGGGACATAGCTTTGTTAAGTGCTCTGTGGTGTGTGTGTGTGTGTGTGTGTGTGTGTGTGTGTGTGTGTGTGTGTGTGTGTGTGTGTGTGTGTGTGTTCGTTCATGAGTGCATATAGAAAGAAAAAAGAGGGAGGGCGGGTGCAGCTGTTGCCAACTCCTTTCGACATGGCTGCGATAGATACGAGGAGAAATCTCTCACTGCAATCTTCAAACACTTAACAGGAGCGCGATGGAAGAAGAAAGGGAGAAGGGAGGACAGATAGACTTTCAAGATTAGATGAGAAATGCAGATGAGAGGAGGAGATGAGGATAGAAAAAGAAGGCGGCACAGGAATGCGGGACGACCTGGTTTCATAGATTGTGCTGTGATCAAAAACAGTGAAGTTATTAGCCCCCAAATGAAAGCTGAGCATTTGTCACTTTTTTTGTACTATGTGTATTTTACAATGACCTATTTAAAAATTTCCTCTGGAAAACCTCAGCAAAATGCATCCTGCTCTATCTATCGTCTGTGTCTCCATCTTCCGACCCTCTTTTTCTGAGAGGAAGTTTGAGGAGTGGGAGGTCCATTTCTTCGCGGCTCATCTAATTAGATCAAACTTAAAGCAAGTGACTGTTGTCTGACCTCCCAGCACGGTGGATTTTTATTCAAAATCCCAAAGCAGCTCAGAGGGAACATGTTGTAGTGTGGTTTTAAAGTTAATCACTGCAGAAGAGAGCCTAGAGAATGGATTGCACCAGTAGTCACAAGACAGGACACTATACTGCACTAGAGAAAGAGACCCGCACTGAAATGTGAGAGCACAGACGATAGAAGATGAATATACCTGCGTCTGTGTGTGTTGCACCACTAAGAGCAATGAAGCCTTACTGACCTCATAGAAAATTGCCAATAACTGAGCATGTGTATTAAAGGCTCCCAGGTTTCCCTCCTTATTACTGATGTTGAGGTCTAAACCCCTGAACAGTCTAGCTGACCTCCCTTGGCTGCCATTTTGAATTTACATTGCTCTCAGATTGGGAAACTATCAAAGAGATAGCAACATAATTACATAAGGTAGCAGAGGGATCTTCTGGCCTACTATAGCCAGCAAACTGACCTACCTAAATACTTACAATATGATTTCCATTTAACATGTAGATTTTAAAGCAACACTGTGTAAGATTTGGTATTTGTACCACTGTCATAAATATGGACAGCTGCAAACGTGCACTTGTTATGATTACATTACCTATCATCATTAACCTTGTTACAGCTCAGTGTAGAATCAAAGTTATTTTGAAGCTGTTATTTTAAGGTAAAAAAGTTATATAATGTGGCTTTAATAATATTTCATTTTTGGAAAAGGAAGGAATGGAATACATAATTAGCATGGGTGGAAAGCAGGGTTTATTATTCAGCTTTTGAATAATGTTTGGGACCAACTAAAGAAAAGATGTTTAATCACACACTTACAGATGATTATTTTGTGTCGCAACTACATATGCTCACACTTAATTTGAAATTAAGTTGACTCCTAAAACAGTGTGGGAATTGGACTCCTATGTGAATGTCAAAACAAACAGCCAAACTCTTTTTTTTTTTTCTTTCTTTGTCTTTTCTTTACTGCCTTCCGTCGCTGTAACACATACACCACCCACAGGACCTGTCGGAGCTCAGTACTCATATGGAGTCCCATATATCAGTGTGGCTGCAGCTGCAGTAACTTTATAACCCCTAACACTACCAGAAAATCTTTTTTCAGCTATCCATCTCGAACAGGCTGTCAATCTAGACTCCCCTTCTGATTGTCAGGATGGATTGAAATCAATAGAGTGATGCGTTTAGTGTTGCATATTCATGTCAACATAAATAAGCCATCAGATCAACATCCCTAAGGGCAAAGTTAGCTGATATTTATCTGTGTGTATCTCAGGAGCATGAGTGACAGGAGGTGGTGATAATACAGTCTGAAAAATCAACCTCTCACTCACATCTGTGTCTCTCTCTCCCTCCACTATAACTGTGATTGACAAGTCCTCCTGAAAGATGCTTCTAGTTAATAAGTAGCTGTCGCTCATAATGAAGCAGTTTGCCGTATGTACCAAGAATTAAGATCTACTGAGGTTCTGCAGCTTAAAAACAGAGTGTAGACAATTTAATCAGACAATTTCAACGTTCAGAAAATGAGGAAATGTGTCTTTGAAGGCTTCAGCCACCGGAGCTTTTTTTTATTTTACATTTATACTCATGCTGATGCAATTGCCTCGTGACACAAAGATGAGGAATGAAAAGACTTTCACAGCCAGCAACTGCATGCATGTGTTATCTGTATATTAGTCAGGCTTAAGCTGAGATGACAAAATTCTCCCCTCCAAAGCTGTGATAGCTGTGTTATTCTCTGTGTGCCTCTTCAGTCTCTCGGTCGCCGAGCTTATGTTATATTTATTGTAGGGTATTTCTGTCGGCTTATGGTGGCTGACAAGAGTCGAGTCAGGCAGATCAGAAATTCAATTTACTGCTGAGACACTTGGGTTAATCAACAAGAAACACACACACAAAAAAAAAAAAAGATGGACAGACACACCCACCCAAAAAATGCACACACACATTAGCCGGATTGTCACTCATACACAAATGCACACAAGACAAACAGACAAGAGGATTAGTCTGATGTTAGCCAGGCTGTTGTTTGTTTATCCTTGTAACGACACTACGTCCTGATGGTACACACAAAAACACTTGTAGTGTAATAACGGCACCAGCGCCAAACAAATAGTTGGAATAGATGTTAATGTAGCGGCGTTACACTGTTGGACCTGTATGCCAAATGCTCGGACGGGGGCCTGATCAATTCCTGCATGTGGTTATGAGCATGCTGAGCACATGGGCCGAACGTCATTAGAGCATCTCTCTCAGCTGAGGCAGCTTCTGCAAGAAGAGCAATCTGTTCAGTGAAGACAACGACAAAAAACACTAAAATGAATTAGATGACGTACGTAAGGAGATTAAAGACTAAAGTAAATGCCTACATGAGTGTAACATCAAGATCTATTCCTGTTTAGCTATCACATAACGCAACATTAGACCTTCTATCCTGAGTCTTTGTTAATTAATTTAAGAGTGGAAAAGATGCTTTGGATGGTATGGGTCATAACTTTTGTTTTTACCGTGCCAGGGCTACCCATTCAGTTAATTTTATTACAGAAAAGGGATTTTACAGCTCCTGGCCCAACTCGTCTACCTGGCTACAGCTGACACTGTACAAAGGCACTATTCTTTTGCAAGCGTCCGTGTGCTTGTGTAATATGCAACTTTCTATGTGTATTTGTGTGTGTGCATATGTTGCTGCCATCTCTGTACACACTGCTGCTGTTCCCGTTCTTGAGGCTGACGCCGAGGCTCTCCTCAGAGACAGAGCGAAGGAGTGACAGACGCTGTGAGAAGGAAAACGGGGGGGGGGGAGCAGAGGACATAGAGGGAGGACTAGAAAACGAAAGAAAGTAAGAGAGTTGGTCCAAAAGGAAGAGCGACAGCAGGAAAAGGGACATAGTGAGAGGAGGGATCACAGGACCAGTATAGCTCAAACTATGTAGCACAAGAACAAACTTTCTATACTTTAGAACAGACACCATGAGGGAAGGCCAGAGAGAAGAGGGAGATGATGAAAAAAGAGGGAAATGTACTCATAAAAAGTGCTAACAGCTATATTTCCTCTAGTCCCACATATTCATTCAAATCGATTCCCTTTGAGAAGTGAGAGGCCATTCCTCATCTGCAAGACAGCTGCATCTAGCTATTGGAATAATACACTCGCTCAAACATAAAGTAGCTGCACACACGCACACACGCATGAACACATAAGTGTTTTCATATTTACAGTGACATATAGACACTTTCTCACACACACACACACACACACACACACAAAAAAAAAAAAACACACACAAATGCTGCACACACCAAGGATACAAAATAAGGAGAGCTAACAAGTAAAGTATTACCATGGGACTCTCACTGAGGACAGTCTTCCTGGGCTAATAGAATATCTGACAACACCCCAGTGATGTCATTATCGCAGTCTGGGTCCACACACACACATAGCCAATTATAGACACACAAATACAGATAGCCTTTATGGCAATATATTGATAAAGTACATGCACACAGACACACACCGAGGCACACGCAACCACACTTGAAGATTTTGCGCACAGAGGCGTGTGGCGGTGCGGCAGGCTCTGCGGTTTAGCAGGCTGAAGATGCTCTCGTTAAATGACAGTGTGATTTAAGCCAAACAAAAAGAAATGTCTCTGCACAGTAATTGGACAAACTCATAAATGTTATAAAATGTTATTTCTACCCACTCTCAGTCTCTCTCTCCCTGTCCCTCCCTTCCGCTCTGATTTGCTATTTGACACGAGCATGCAGCAACAAACATCAGTGTGTGTGTGTGTGTGTGTGTGTATGTGTGTGTGTGTGTGTGTGTGTTTTTGTGTAATTATACAGCCTGAGGGGAGACAACAACAAGGATGGATGAATAATGTCCTTTGATCACAATAACACCACACACACACACACACACACACACACACACACACACACACACACACACACACACACACACACACACACACACACAAATGTTTGCATCTACTACATTAAGGCTGACACTTACATTGGGGTGTGTGTGGTTAGTTGGTATAAAAAACTTTTTCAGCCTGAAGTCCCCCCCCCCAGCCACCAGCCGCCATGATAGCTGCTAGGTTTTATCACTATGCGTGGTCAAAAAACCCTGTTCATTATCCCAGGATATATCGACAGATCTCACCACTAAAGATCAATAAATTACATAAATACACTTGTCTGTGTTTACTGAATGTGCCTTTGTGCGTCACTGTTTAATTAGTTAAATGGAACAATCGAGTAACAGTGGTTGATACAGGGTTTCCCTTTTACCACCACGGAGTCCAACCTGTCAGTCGACTCACTGTGCACACATAACAACTCTTAAATTTACAAATTTTTGATCTACGTGATAACCTATCGCTACCACAGCTTCCATTTCAGCTATAATCAGATTTATCCAAAGCACTTAATGTGCACTCATTCATGTATTCATTCAACTAACAATGGTGTTCAGCTACATGCAAAGCACTGCTCTAACCACTGGGAGCAATGAGGGTTCGATGTTATGTTGACAGGAGGCAGGGGTCGACTGCCAACCCTGCAATTATTCAACGACCCAATCTGCCTTCTGACTCACAGCCGATACATCAGTACTGATTGGTTAGTGCAAAAGGACACAAAATAACAACCCCTCCCAACAAGAAACCAACTGACATGAACATCAATCTATCAAGTAAAATATACTGCCAGTAGAAAAGCAACTTCCTCTTGGCGCCATTTGGGAGTTGTAGTATGTTCAGGTAGCCTAGTACAGCTAAGTCTAAGCTAAGTAACTCTTCAGTCTGGCATATTTTTCCACTGAAGAAGACCACCAGAAGACTAAGCTGAGAGTCTCAGACTTTGTTTTAAATACCAAAGTATATCAACTGCTCCACTGAGCTTCTCAAAGCATCAGACACATCATTATTTATTCATTAATTTGTTTGAATCACTGAATAATTAATGAATCATTCCGTGTAAATTAAGTGTCCATTGTTTAAGACGCTCAAGGAATGAACTCTGAAGCAAAAGTACTGTGTGTGTGCATGTGTGTGTCCATGTTAGGGCTGGATATCGTTCAAAGTACCAATACCGATACATTGACTTCCATAGAAGTTCTAGAACGCTACTTTTTTCAGTACCAATTTTATACAATTTTGTTTTAAGAAACAGCTTTTACTCTGCTCACTTTAAAATAATGATATAAAACTAAATATCTGTACAGTGTGGGACTATATAAAATAACTATAAATAACTGGCTACTGGCTAGCTAACAAGCAGCACAAAGTCTGTGTAGTTGAACAGCTTATGGTTTAAAAAAAAGAAGAAGCTAGGCCGCTCTCTGTGCATAATTGTGTTTTTCCTGCACGCCTCTGTGACATGTAATGTTAGACAGCCACACACAGTGCCAATTGGCTGATGAGTTTTACTCTGTATTAAAATTTTTAACCAAATGACAATTTTGGTTTTGGTGTGCTACCAAGATTTTCAGTGGCCTGATTTGGCCGTCTACGTAAAATTTCAGGAGGCGCCGCAGCATACAGACTATGATTAATCGCAAGGCAAAAATGGGAAAATTAAGAAAAAAACAAAGCTGCTGCAGCAGAACATATCAACCAAATCGGAATGGACATGTCAATAGGCAGCTCTGAGTTAGGGCAGACACTAACGAAGACTTAAGATATACAGAGTGAAAAGTGTTCGTGACCAACATGATCCAGTTACCATTATTGACCATTGTGTAAGTCGATAACCATTTAGCGTGAGAATTACATGAAACCAATCAACAAGCCAGGCCAGACATCCACCCACACAATTACATCGGGTAAGGGAATGAGAAAAGCACAAGCGTTTGAAGTTGAGGCAAGAAAGAAACAAAAGCAACAAAATTGCAAAAAAAACCAAAAAAAAACACAGAAGAATTAAAGTGTAAAGGTAAGGAAAGTCAGCAATGAAAACAAAATAATACAAGCTGATTATTTTTTTTCTTTTTCTACCCACCCACTTTTCAGGAGCTGCCAGGGAGGTACCTTCAAGCTGAATTGCTGAGAATGCAGCAAGAGAAGACATTTCTTTCCTTAATCAATAATGTATTCTTTTCAATACAGGCAAGTGATGCATTATTCAACAAAGGCTGAAAGATGTATGGAAGGGACTAACATAGGGAGATGCTGCAACATTTATCTAATTAACAAGTAATAATGTAAGACAGAGAGATGGGCAGAGACATGGGTGGAGGGACAACACAAGGTAAAAGAATAAACGCAGAAAAGAAAGAAAAGAAAAAGATTGGGCGTAAATAGCGTCTTTTTTTTTTTTAATGGGGAAGCTCTCTGATAGTATTCTCTAGAGGTTGATGTGGAAACGGCTTCGACTGGAAGTCATCCGCACCAAGAGATTTAGCCTCCAAGTGACGGGCAAAGGAAACACACATGCACACATGCACACACACACACACACACACACACAAAGTCAAAGTATATTCAATGCACGCAGAGGCATTAAAGCATATATATGCAGGGAAATTTCACACAAGTCTATGCACACACAAGTATGAAGGCGTAATCGTGAATAGACAAACACACTGAGGGTCTTACAAGGCGTAATCATTGGAGGCGAGCTTCTCCTCATATTTCACATGAGGATTAGTGAAAATCTGCATGGAACAAGGCGGCAAAAAAACACCGCTACTTACACTTCAGAGGGTAACTGTATAAACCTTACCCTACAGAGGGTGAGGAGTTATATAAACTTTAAAAGGAGGGTAACAGACGATGTAAACCTTACAAGGAGAAGATACAGCAGAGGACACACTAGAAGAATCCTAATCCCCATTTGGGATGGAAACACACTGCAGCACTCACTAAACAGATTTAACTGGTGTGTGTGTGTGTGTGTGTGTGTGTGTGTGTGTGTGTGTGTGTGTGTGTGTTGTTGAGGGACCGATGCATTCCCCTCAGGTGTATTAATAAAAAAGCAATTTTATCTTAATAAGGAGAAAAATATAACTATATGGTGGCAACTAGTGCTGAAAGACTGGTTGATAAATTGATTATTTAATCAATAGAAAACTATTATAGAGGAATTTTTTTAATAGATTCAATAAATTCTCAAACAAATATGCCAAACATTGCTGTTTATACCTTCTCAAAGGTATTGATTTGATGCTCTTTTCTGTTGTGTATAAATTGATATTATAATCAACATTTTTTATGACATTGTATAAGCGTTTAGTTGAAAACATAATTGAGAGAATAACTGTTACAAATAACCAGTTGCAGCCCTAATAATACATTGGATGTATTATTGTATTTATTGTATTTCAAGACTTTCTGTTTTAATTGTTCAGCGTTTTGATGGTTTTAACCTCAACATTCACACTTTAACATTTTTGGCTTTGACTGACCCTCCGGCTTGGATTTACAATTAAATGTATGAGATCCTACCTGTGCACACATCATGCCTTAACTTGGAGGTATACAAGTGTCTGTATTGCACTGTTGTGATAAATGGTAAGAGACAACTTCTCATATCATGAGGGTGTGAAGCAAGCACCTATAAGACAGATAAGTTGGGAGGAAAAAAGGAAAACGTGAGAAAGAAAATAAAGAGAACACAAAGTGGTGGGTCGAGCACTTTAAAGTGGATTATTTTCTCCTCATCTGTTCCTGCAGAGGAAAACACTCCCGCTGTCAAGGAGCTGAATCGCTGCTGTTTCAATGACACTCACTGACAGGGGACGTGAGGGGTGTCTGTGTGTGTGTGTGTGTGTGTGTGTGTGTGTGTGTTGTGTGTGTGTGTGTGTGTGTGTGTGTATATGTGTGTGTGTGTGTGTGTGTGTGCGTGCATGCTGCTGAAATAAGTGGTGTGTGGCAGGTGCCAATCAGGACATTCTGTAATTCCCCTCCACTCAGCCTTGCCTCTGGTCAAGATGAGGGATTATCCCCTCACCCCTCTATTTCTCTGCTTCGCCTCTCCACCTCCTCTATTTAAACACTCACCTCCTCCCTCCTTTTCTGCCCTGTCCGCCAACACTTCCCCCCTTTCTTCTTTCGTTTTCTTCCCTCCTCAAAAAAAAGGTGCCACATGTAGCATTACAGGATCAATAAACCATTACCGCAGTAACTTTAAGACATTTGTATAAACAAACAAGATAATCACCGAGGGGTTCTACAGCCTCTCTGACCTATGTACCGCATGTCTTATTGTGGGCCACGGGGTTGGATTTGGTGGGTATTCTGCTGGACCGCCTAAGAGAGAGATTGCTTTATGGCATGAAATAGGAAGACGGTTACTATTCTTTCAGTGCGACTGGAGCTAAAGATTTGTGATTTTCAAACACTGGCAGCTCTTGAAGTAAAAGAAAGGTTTATAGAAAGATGATTTATCCTCTTCAGGAAAGAAAGAAAATACAAACACACACTAGTGGCTTTAAGTTGTGCGAAAGAAGCAAGGATTTCCTGAAAGCGGTGTAGTAATTTTAAAAAAGACTGGATTTTACAATACCATTGAATAATACCATTTGTTTACAATAATTACACCAAGGTACTGTATATGTCAATAATTTGACAATGGCACACTGATGTTTCTAAATGCTATATGTAGCATCTTTAAGAATAGTCTGGCTAACACACTGTCTGGTAAGCCTTCTTTGATCTTCTGGGCAAATAACACAGATAAGAACATCCCCATTGTGTATCTGCTAAGCACTGCCTCATGAAAATCCTCGGTATCATCATCATCTATTCCTATTTACAGTTCAAAGTGATTGGCAGGCAAAGGGATGTTGCCTATTCAAATGTGAGAACCAATCAGGACTCTTGCACCTTGTCTGAGGGAATCCTAGACCATGAATGGAGCCTTCCAAGATTACAGCTCACTGTACCACACAGTCGCTGTTAGCCAAACTAATAATACACCCACTCCTTCTATATTTCCGCACCCTTTCCTCTTTAGTCATCCATTCTTCTCCCTTTCCTTCTGTTCTCTACCTGCTTAATACTCTCTTCTTCCAACCACTCCAACACTTCTCTGCAGATACTTACCTCATCCTCCTACCCCCTTTACCTCCTCCACATTATCTCTTTCCACCAATGCTGGGCTGGTTCCTCTCTGTGTTTCTTTCTCTTGACAGCAGCTACACTGATATCCAAGCTAACTGGCGAGGTTTCCCTTTAGTCTGTTAGCATGATATTATAGTATTACCATTTTACAGGCTTTCGACAGCCCCAAGAGCCAAATATGTAAAAGTAAAGTAAAGTAAAAGTGAGTGTGTGCTTGATTTTCTTGGTCAAGCAAAAAAGCAAAGTCAGAACATTTGGCAAATCACTCCAAACTAAAGCAATCACTTAATTGTCAGTTCATTTTTAATTCAAACATTTAACCATTCAGTCTACTCCATACCGCACCCGGCTTTGCACTTCATCCAACTTCATCCATTCATCAACATTCATGTAATCACCCGTCCACCCATGACCTTCCACACACTGCTCCATACCTTATCAGCCATGATCATGGACGACCCTCCATGGATGCCCAGGATGGGTATGAGTGTCTGCGAGGAAATAAAATCCAAAATCTGGGCGATGGCCTCCTGGTCGGTGCCATCCCCAAACACCACGCCATGGATCTTGGTCCCGGACATCAGGTCGCACATGTGGGTGATGATGCTTTTCGGGTCGGTCTCGTTGACCAGCAGTGTGACCACGTTGACGTCAATGGGGTCCTCCTTGCTCCACAACGCCCGGATGTCCCGGTCTGAGATGTAGCGTGTGCGCCCCAGGATCACCGCAATGTTCAGGACTGGCACTTTTTCCGAGGCACTGCCAGTTCGCTGCTTTTGAGCCGCTACGGGGTCTGCAATCAAGGTCACCGCCACCAGGAGAGCCAGGGATAGCAGCACGCTATTACTGCCATTGCTACTGCTACAACTGCTGCTCCTTCTACTCCTGCTCTTACTCCTTTTGCTGCTGAGGGACATACTGCCAAGCCACTTCATCCCCTGCATGGAAAGAGGATGAGGGAAACCAGACCAGATGAAGACAGATCAAAAAGAGGGAAGGAGATGGGAGAGAGAAGTGTGGAAAAGATGATGGCAGAGAAGAGAAAAAGACAGGGGAGATAAATTGTCAATGCACAGTTCTTCAAGCCCACACATTCAGGTTGAATCTTTCTTTTTCATTCCATTTCTTCTCAGTAACGTTATTAAACACATAAACCTTGTGGAGAGGGAGATGGCCTTGAGAGGAAGTTGCGGAGGGGTGAGAGAAAGAGAAGATGACTAACAAGTATATACTTTATGGTCACGACTGCTAGGATCAGATGATTCAGGAGCAAGCTGTGCTGTTCGGAAGAGGCAGGCATACATTTAAATAGTTTACAAGTGTAATATCTTAACACCTCAACCTGCAGCATAGATTGACGCATAACTTATAAGGGGGACGCTTTGAGTGACAGCAACAGACAAACTGTACTGAACATTCATATATGCTTGGTTATATTACATTTCCTGCCTGTTGGTTCATTTTGTTATTCCCTTATTTGCAATCTTGTGCAGGACAATACTATTATGTGCATGTTTGCAAGTATAAGATTTGGTTTTAATATTATAGGGTTGAAGTCTACACTGATCAGCCAGAACATTATGACCACCTGGGCACCCTGGTGGTAATAATGTTCTGCAGCCCCATACCAACAAACTGTGATGTACTGTGTTTTCTGACACCTTTCTATCAGAACCAGCATTAACTGTTTCAGCAGTTCGAGCTACAGTAGCTCGTCTGTTGGATCGGACCACACGGGCCAGCCTTCCCTCCCCACGTGCATCAATGAGCCTCAGCCGCCCATGACCCTGTCTCTGGTTCACTGCTTTTCCTTCCTTGGAGCACTTTTGATCGGTACTGACCACTGCAGACCGGGAACACCCAAAAATAACTGCAGTTTTGGAGATGCTCTGACTCTGAGCATTTTATCTAGTGCCATCATCAGGTTAAAAATGTATTTGTCCAATACTTTTGCTTATGAGTAAATACCTGCAAAATCATTCCCATCAGCCTTAGCCATACTATGTGTTTAGAGCTACTTAGGTGAGTCAAACATGATGTTCTCACTCCCTTAACCCTACTGCAATGAACTTAGTATGAGATTGACAGTACATTTAAACTGCATAAAACTATAAAAAACAGTATTGTACATAAAAATCTCTGATGTGTAAAGGTAATATAACAAAACAAAGAATACATTCTGTGTTTAATAAAGTCATTTATCCCTGCCCCATGATGCTGAAGCTGGTTTGAGCATTTCTTCTCAGCATAAGTTCAATCAGGAAGAATCTTTATGCCTCATTCATTTTCAATTCTCTCTCAAACTCCTTCTTAATCAGTTCAGCTAAACCAATCAGACTTCTACACGATCTCTCTCAGCCAATCATGTCGTTGCTGTCAAACTTTAAATCGGTTCTCCTCTCTGGTGATTTCAGCTGTCATATTAGTGCAAAACCGTTGTGACCCTCCTCCACCCCATTCACCTCCAGTTTATAATATCCAGTGCCCAGGTTGAGCTCATCAGAAGTCCACTCCTCATTACAGGTTCTCTTCATCCTCCTCCACCAACACCAACAGTGCCTAGACTCCATTGAGGGAGTTTCCTACATAAATCACAGATTCACCAACCCCTTCCAATACAATGACATCATGATGGGGTCTAATTGCCAAAGACTTTTCACATTACCCATCTTTATTGTGCACGTGACGATTAAATATATACGTTGATTTAAATGAAGTCTCTCCTGATTGAAATATAAATGATTCAACGTACAGAGTGGTGACACAGTGGTCAGACACTCACAGATCGTTTTGTATTCCAGAGGAAAGTAAGAAACAAATTATATAAAGGCTAAACCAGTGAGTGCTATAAATAGCTTGGGTTAGAGGGGGGTTTCCTCAGTTGTAACAAATGTTTGTGTGTTTGAGAGAGTGTGCATGTGTACATGAATGTGTGAACATGTGAATATGAGACAGTGATAATGTCAGTGCCAACAAGGTGCCAGCTGTTACTCTGCACCAACCAGAGCAGAGGGGCACAATGAAACCATCATCACACACAAATCCCAATCTATACCACCCCTCTCCCTGCAGAGATAACACTCACTGGAGCTCCTCAGACATCCAGGGCAGAGAGAATAAAACGTGGTTTGTGTGTGTGTGTGTGTGTGTATGTGAAGGTTTATCATCATGTGTAAGACATATGAGCAGGTGTGCTGAACAGTAGAGCGTGAGCAAAATCAGAAAGGCATGAAACATATGGTCACATAATGTGTCCATGTGCACAGTTGACGATTTATGGATTCACTGACAGGACCGTGTGTTATTTGCGTCAGTGCAGAGGCTGCTGGCGCATGATTGATTCACAGGAGCTGTTGTTTATCAGGCCACCACTGAAACCAGTACAGATTTGAGCACGCAGATCATAAGATCGTAAGAAAATTGTCACATTTACAAAGCGTTCCCACCAATTAACATAAGTGTCAAAACAACACTTTGAAAAACACAGCGAGACATCCACATGTTGCGAATCACTGTCTTCTCATAAGCAACCAGCACAAAAGCGTGACTCATGCCGATTAGTTACCAAGGACATGGTGTTTTCAGTCCTGCTGCTTTGTCTATTTGTCTTAGTTATCAAAAAAGTCAAAGATATTGAAAGATTTATAACAAATTTGGTGGAAAGTTACAAGTAATTAGTTATTGGAGCAGGCACACATTTATTTAACTGCTTTTTAAAAATTACATGATGGGGCCATTTCTCCATGCACTTACAAGGATGACTATATTGTGTCATATGTATCCAATGATTGTATTTCACTGGTATGTGTATTTTGATGCAGTGATAGTGTCTTCTGTGTTACTAAAACAGTACACTTTGGTTGGGGTAGGCATAAAGATACTATAATTTAATAAAAAAATAGATAAAAAAATAAAACTACTAACTGTCCCTGTCAACTGCTGCTTAACTGGCTTTCTAAACTTTTTTATCCTAATCAGAATACTTTTCATGACATTACTTTTTGGTAAGTAATGTAATAAAATAGAATTTCTTTAAAAGTAAAGTTTTCCGTTACTGTTCAACCCCGCTTGCCCCCAAGAAAGAGAGAAACTATCATGATGGTTTTAGATTATTTTCTGTAGGCTAGGATTTGTCATACCTTGTGATTCTGTAATGAAATTGAGACTCCAGTGGAAGGCTCTATTGTGAGCTGAATAATGCATGTGGGCTCACTGTGTCACCCTGTGTTTTTAAAACAAACCGAGGACTGCTTGCCCTCCCCCCCTTTGCCCAACTGAGTATAAACACTGTTAGAGCAGACCTGAGGATGAATCATCCAAATCTCGGTCCATTCACTGCAGAGAGAGCACCAAAGGCCTAATGGATTCCTAGTGTCTCTGTCAAGAAGTCGTCATCTTGCTTTACCCAACAGCTGTAGGATTACATGAAAGCTTGCCCCAACAGTTTGTAAAAATAATTTAATTCTATAGGACTGATATTTAATCAGATATACTTTAATAATCCCGTGGGGAAATTACTTGTCAGTGGAACTATGAAATACTTTATTTCTTTGTTTAAAAACACTTTATAAAGGCGTTTACTTCATTATAGCTACAGTAAAGGCCATCCTACATCGCTATATTTATTGTTTATTATAAATACAGATATTGACACATTTTACTCAGATGATACTAGTAAAAAGTACATTGTCCATACTGGATACCCGCTTCAGCCGAGCACTCACTCAACCCTACTATTTACACACATTCACACAAGAGACAGTCTCTTGTACTGTTGATCAATGAACAGTTTAACCGAAAATGTCCAATCTTTTACAAGTTCTCAGCTACACAACAGCACCCACGTTGCCAGTTCCCCTTCCAGGCCTTGCTCAAGAGCACTTCAGCAGTGCAGACTCTTTCCGTCAAGAGGAATTAAGCTCAAACCATCTGGTTGAAGGACTGTCTTCATAATTACTATGCCATTCTGCTGCTGCTGCTGTTACCGTTTTACATTTCACTGTTAATATCACAGTATCGGTTGGACCATCAAACTGTTAAAAAGCTTTTTGTCAGCAGTTTCTGGAGGTTGCAGGACGGTTACGAAGCCCACACAGTCTGGACAGAGGAGCTGAATAATACAGTTACATAAATGCTTCCATATGTACATACTGTGCAGTACACATAATTTAGGGAAATGTTTCTTTCTACATGCTGAAAGCTACTGGACCATTTCACGACATAGAGAAAACACACACACACACACACACACACACACACACACACACCTTTCACTGTAGGTAGCTACAGTAATGGCACATGGCAAAATCAGAGTTTTAAAAAAAAGGGTCAAACTGGTACCAATTTGGCGTATTTTGGTATTTATAGTAACAGGCGAGTTCATTGTTGACAAGATTATCTTTCAGTTCCGATGGGTTGTGTGGTAATCTGACAAACAAAAGATTGTTTTTTCTCTCTCTTTCCTTGCCTCAACTCTGCAGCATCACTGTGGGATTTTTAGGGAGAGCAAATGGGCAGAAGAGGAGAAAAACGGGCAGATGAAGTAAAAGCAATGAAGGGGGGGGAGTATATTGAGAGAAGACACGGCCAACTAAAAGAAGAAGAAACAGAGACAGAGAGCATCCCCGGCCAAATCGGATTGGGGCAGTTTGTCGTCACACAAAGGCTACCGTTTCTTGGCACCACAACAGTAAATGATGTTTGGCAGGCACATCCATACTACTGGCTATCGTTCACACACACACACACACACACACACACACACACACACACACACACACACACACACACACACACACACACAGGCGCCCCTCTTTCCTACCTCACACCAGGCATAAAACCTAAATACTCTCTGCATATGTGCAAATTCATATAAAGTCTAATATCACTTACTCAGTGAATGAGAAAGTGAAATACAATATAGGTGTCATTCATTTCCCTTTTCAGAAAATGAGAAACACACTCTACACACACAAGTAGTGAAATATCTCTCTTGCAATGCCATTACCGCGATTTCCACAAAGCTTCACCGCCACAAAGCCAGCATTTCTGGTGCACACACAACTAGGTTTCACATGCATCAATAATTCAGCCGCATTATCTTTACATGATGATTAATATGATTACATTTACCGCCGCGGTCACATTCGTTCTTCCTTCTATCTTCCTAAATGGCATTAAAATTAGATTATCATACTGAACACACTCTATGGATATGATTTATTTACAGGGTCTGGGCCAGAATGATACCGAAGACAATAAGTGTATGCTTTACTGTGCCACAGCCCAGAGGACGCGTGTGTGTGTGTACACTTTCTGGTTTGTGGAAGACTACCCTTAACATTGTATGTTTTTTTCCATCCTGCATTGGTTCCTCCATTACTCTACATTCAGTCTTCACCCATTCATCCGTCCTTCCCTTCATTTTTCATACTGTTTTCATTCCTCTATATTTACACAACCTTCATCCACTTTCTTACCACCGCAGTGACTTATGCAAGTTGTTTACATTAGCTACCATTTTTTCTCTTTATATTACAAACTTGATACTCCTCCATGGTCTCTCGCCAAGGGTTTTGTTCAATCCCATAGCCACACCTTACTATCTGCCAACTAGATTATTCTTTTTATTTCATCCCATCAAATGTCCTTACCTTTCATCAGTCGATCCCTCCATTTTAGTATTTTTCTTCCACTGTTGTTGTTAAATTGTAAAAAAAAACCTTCCAGAAAATAGCAGCATGTTAATTTGTCTGGTTTTTGAATGACGGAGTGTCTGTATTTGGGTTCTGCTTCCTGTTGCCTGATGTCTCTCCCTCTGTTTCAGTGCCCTTTCTCTAACAAGTAACAGAAAATGAGGGAGGGATAGATGCACAAAGGCCCCCACCCTGATTCACATTGAGATGTTGAGGTCCATGGAACACAGGGCCAAAAGGTGCACACGCCTTTTCTCCATCTTTGAGCCTTTTCCCTCTTTCTCTGGTTTTGGTCTCATCAATCTATCCCGTACTATACTGTCTCACTGCTGTATGTCTGCCCAGTTATACAAAGACTCATTCTAAAATTACTCAATTCTAAAATAACTCAGCTTTGTTTCTGTCCCAAAACATTTCCCCTCTGCCATCATTCCCCCTCTCTTATTCCTATTTCTCTCAGCTAGTTTCATTCCTTCAGGTTCTGTATCCTCCCATCCCTTTCTATTTCAAGACTTTCATTCTGAAATGAGATTCTGCCATCTGAAGAAAACCGACACCAAGAAAAAGAAATTGCATGAATGCAAATGCGCTGCTGAAGTTAGGTGCTGTCTACAAGCATTTGCATATAAAGTAACAACAATGTGGGATTATACTTTTTTTTTAAGAATATTAGACAGTTTTCCGCTGTTGTCATTTTTTCTTCCCAAAATGACACAATTGAAGGCCTCTGCTTGCCCTGTTTTGTAATGTTCAACATTTGTGTTTCCTGGGAGGACACATTTTGCATTGCCAGCATCAGCAACTTATTTCAGTTTGTTCAAAAATAAAACACAGAAAACTGATATTTCTAAGGAGCAGTGATATACACCGCGGCTGCACCACCTACAGAATCTAAGGAACATCGACAGAAAATCTGCATCATAAAGCCCCGGGAATTACTTCACATTAGCACCCACACTGTCTGACTGACAGTTGGTCTATAGGAAGCGCAGTTCAATCCACTGATTCTGTACAGCCAAATCAGTTTACCACACAGCCTGTGAAAACCGTAAGATCTTTGACAGCACTGGAGGAAGTCTCAGGAAGCTATGTTAAAAACTAATATTGTGGCATTTAAAAGACATGGACATTCATCAAGCAGAGGGAGGTTCTAACAAAAGACGGCATCAAGGTTCATTATAGGAAGCAAATGGTCCAGTGTTTTTTGGAGCTTATAAGCTGAACCAAAAGTTAGGATATCTCAAGCTCGGCTGCTCCCACGCTTTGCCAGAGCGCCCCTCGAAGTAACCCACAAACTATTCCCCATCTCTTCTGACATTCTTCTCCTTTGTCAGCTCATTCCTCTGTCCGTTTTCTCCTTCATTCAATCTCTCTCTCCCCCTCTCTCTCCCAGGCCCCAGCCATCTGCTCTGTGTGCCCTGACGTGTGCATGAGCACCCATGAGAAGCCCAGTGGAAGTAATCATCTGTTACCACTCAGGCTTCAACATGTTGTCTGCCCACTGCACATACCTCTTTAGCTCCCTACAAACCCACTGTGTGTGTGTGTGTGTGTGTGTGTGTGTGTGTGTGTGTGTGAGTGTGTATGTGTGTGTGAGAGAGAAAAAGGCCGACCAAGGAAGAAGTTAGACGACTACTATTCTCTTATATAATGGGTATGAACAGTGTTTTTCTCTTTCTTTCTCTGCACCTGATGCCCAACACACACCTATGCTTCCCTGCTGTACCGGAAGGTTACACTCTCTGCTACACTACGTCTCCCACTCATTTATTTTCAGTTCTTTTAGGGCTAATTGCATCAGTCGGATTCTGCTTCATTAGCATGCAGGAGGCCCTTATTAGACCGTTGTCTCCCTTTCTTAATTTCAATTTGCGTCACCGCCATGACTTACAAATGCATTCATCTTGTGTGTAAAGGAACATGGTGGATAAAAAAGAAAGTAACGGTTATTATAATGCAGACAGATGCTGTCATTCAGGGTGGTTAGATGTAGGTTGACAGGTTATTTGTTATCCGTCTGTGTTACTTTGTGGCCTTTAGTCCTGCAGTGTTTCCATCTTTGCCCAACAGGAGAGGAATCTTTTCTCTGAGGACTCGTCTGAAGGCCAGAGTCAGAGGTGATTTCAGATTTTATTCAGACATGAACAATGCTGATGAATTTGAAGCACAGCGGTGCTGCTTTGCAGGAGGGTTCTGCTCGGTACTTGATGGCAACGTGGTTTTAACCCTTATGTGTTTTTAAAAGAGGTAACTTCTGACTGAACTTGAAACTTTGTTTGTTGACAGCTCATTCGTCTGTATGTTAATAAAAGGTGTACTAAAAAATCTATCACATCCATCTCTCCCTTGCTCTCCATCACACACACACACAATCTCACTCACTTTCCTTATACAATCTTTTCCCTTGCCTATTATAACAGGTAATAATGAATGCAACAATAGTAAAAAACAACACATGCACTCTGGCTGAAAGGTAAAAGCAGGAAACCCATAATTTACAGTAGGGCCTCAATCTTCTTATTTCCTTTTGCTGTCATTAAAATATGGATTGCCCCTCCATGGACTGCAGCTGTGGGCGCCTTTACATACAGAGAGAGAGAGAGAGAGAGAGAGAGAGAGAGAGAGAGAGAGCTTCTCTGTGATAGGAGAACTGCGCTCCAACAACGTGACTGCATCCCGAGAACAGGAGAGAGAGAGAGAGGAGGGCGGGGGGTTGAGAAGAGATGTAAATTCATTCGGATCCCCCCGTTACGTTCAATGGAACCAAACAAAATACAAGTGCGACCCCTACCGGTAAAACCGTCGGCCTGATTCCTCCACTCCTGGCCGAGACGCTCCTTACACAGTCAAAGATTTTTTTTAGGGCAAATCCCGTGTTCACTTTCTGTGTCACGTTTCGGGAGGGCGCATACGCAAAGATTTAGCCACGAAAATCTCATTACAACTTTAAAAAAAAAAAAAAAAACACGCATTGTGCTCGCAGAGATCTTCCCTAATGTAACGGGGACTGTTCGTCCTGGTGTGGGATGGAGGAGAGCTGGAGAAGTTGTGGCAACCAGTGGCACCACCAAAAAAAACAAAAAACGCCGCAATATTGTTATCCAAACCCCCCCGGATAAAATCACCAGAAAGCACAACCATCTGATACATTTGCGTGGCGTGGGCTCTGCGTTAAACTCGTCTTCTTTTGGTGGAACCGGCTCCACTACTGCGCGATAACCGAGGGGTGTTTGGCGCATGTGTCCAACTACCAAAGGAGGGCACGTTTCTTTGATTCACCTGTACAGTCAGGTTTATAGGTGTATGGGAATGTATGGCAAAAACGAATGCTAGACGTGTTCAGCTTATTTTCTGAGAGATGTACACAGATGCGCTCTGAAGCAGCCTGCGCTCGGCTCACTGCGCCAGCGTTATAAATTATGAGGGAAATTCTGGTATTTGACGTAAGAGCTGAGAGAAGAGGGGTTTTTCTTTTTGTTTGCTGTCTCTTTTACTGCCTGCTACACGTCGTTTAAATCCCAGTTCGTGTTTTAGAGGTACAGCTGAGCTCTCCGCGGTGTAGGTGCCGCACTTCGGATAAGGGACGCCTGTGGGTAAAAAAAAAAAAAAAAAACCGCACGAGAGAGAGAAAGAGAGAGGGGAGAGAGAGAGAGAGAGGGGGCAGTGACAGAGGCTGTGTGCACGATCATCGCAACCCGAATTCAGACAAAAAATAACAGACACGGCAAAGTACTTACAGCATCTCCCTTGCACAGAGCTCCGAAACAGTGGTGTGAGATGACATTGCAACAGTCCCCTCTCTCCTCTGAGAAACCATACAGCCTTCTGATGGTGATCACACTCACAAACCACGCACAACAGGAGGGGAGAGAAAAAAAAAAAAAAAGAAGAAAGAAAATCACCGAATCTCTGGCGATGAATTATTTCCACCGTGTCCCAAAAAAATAATTAAAAAAAGCTGAATGATATCCCCCGTTTTTTTTTTTTCTTTCACTTCACAGGCGCGCAGCTGCGAATAAAATCACTGTAGTTATAATCCAATCTTCATTGTGTGTGCGCCTACCGCTGCCTCTCCACTGCAATCTCTGCTGGCCCCGCGCATTGTGGGGGCTCAAACCTGCCTCTGTGTGATCACAGCTCCCGGTATCCCGTTATTCCTGTCCCGGGCGAGGAGAGGAAGAGAGGCAGGTGAGCAGCCGCCGGACGCACACATAGACGCACACGCACATTGACTACTACAGTAGAGGCACCGACAGCCTGCAGACCGTGCATGGGACCCGCTCCCAACGTCTCTCTCTCTCTCTCTCTCTCTCTCTCCTCGTCGTGCACGTGTAGGGCTATGTGAGTGTGAGCTACAGTGTCTACGCGTGTGCTGAATGTGCACGCGTGCATGTGATTTCGCGTTTTTGCCTGCGCGCTTCTGCAGAGGCAGGGGCAGCTGGATAGATAGACGGACTGTCGGTCCGTCGGTCTGTCTCTCTCTCTCTCTCTCTCTCTCTCTCTCTCCTGCTCTCTGCGCTATAGCTCCTTCAGGAAGTAGCTCAGTCAAAGAGACACTAATAGGCCTACAGGCAGAGTTGGGCTAAATCACAAATGATTCAGACAACATTTTTTTTTTTTTACTCTCCTTCGTCAGACATTTCACCATCTCCATTCTTCATTTTTTTTGTCAAGAATAACCCTTTCTCTGCCAACAACTGTCTCCCTCCATTCATGCCTTTTGGGATTTGTATAGTCTATCCATCCGGAAAACTGGAGCACAACAGAGCAGATAAGGGGATATAAAAAATATACACCAAGCAGTGGTGCAAGGAAGAATACAATATTAATACCTCCCTCATCCACCACTGTCGAGTTAAAAAAGGAAAATTGGAACACTCACGTACACACGCGGAGGAAACTTTTGGATGTGAATGCATGCAAACTAATGGGTCCATAAAACCAGTCCAACAGTGTTTGGTTATCTAACTGAAATAAACACACAGGGATTGGTGGAGACAAAGGAAATCCTCGTTTCACTGTGCCCTGAAATCCTCAGTCACCTAGACCTGAAGTTTTCTGCGTTGTTGCCCTATAGAAGTTTCTGCCCATTAGTCAAGTGTCAGTCGCAAAGTTACTGATGTAACTTTGGGCACAATGGGTTAACTTGGACTGCTTCCGACCTGGAAACAGGTAGCCTTTAGTTCGCTGCAATTCTCCCTGACTCCTCCTAAATCCCACCATCCTGCTATCATCATTGTGAAATCTCAGAATTCTGAATAACATGCTTTACATATCCGTCCAATGCCTGGCGTGCATGCTAAAGAAGAACTCCAGCGGTTTAGTATGCTTGAGTAACTTTCTCAGACTTTACAGCCCAACCCCCACCCCCTTTTCCCCCAATATAGTAAACTGACATTAATATGTAAGATTAGAGTTCCCCATGAAGTCAATAAAGGGGCAGGGACAGTATTTAAATACATAAGTTAATGAGAAGGAGGAGCTTAGGGTCCCACCTATAGATGTTTGATGGGAGGGGCTTCGTGAAAATATCAGGCCAAATGCCAGATGCCACTTCCACTCAACTTCCCCATTAGAGAAGGTCAGGACCTGTGACACAGATCTATCTATATACCTACCTACCTATCATTCTGCATCTATCCGTTTACTGCATGTAGCATCTCAGCAGGTTCAGCAGTAGTGGATCCCTACTCCTCCATGACTTAGAAGCTGTCATGTGAATTTCCACATCTCTCCCCAGTACAATCTCTCTCCTCCGTGCACTCTCTTCTTCTCTCTGCCCCCCCCCCGCCTCTCTGACGACAGGAGCGCAGAGGAGAGAAAGCATCAGAGAGAGGCAGAGTGAGGAGATGCGAGAGAAAGAGAGAGAGAAAGAGAGGGAGGGGGTGTTACATGCAGTTATACGGGCTTCACAAATGGGTATATAGTCACAATTCACACCTGACTGAGCAAACGACTACCAAGCGACTGGAGAGGCTCAAAGAAAGCAGCGTGTGTCCGTGTGTGAGTGTGTGTGTGTGTGTGCGCTGGACACTGATTCTTTTTCAGTGCAGATGCACTAGAAATCCATGCTATTCACGCGTCTGCGGCTTAAAAAAAAATGCTATTTTAGGATTCGTGATGGAGCGTTGATGCACCACGCAGTCACAATTGCATTTAAGGGGAGTAAACATAACTTTCGGTCTGCCGCCAACCCCAGTTACTGTACAAGAAAGAAATCCAGTGTTCCCTACAAATACAGGCTACATGCACCAACAAATACCACAGCAAACCTGTAAGTAGCAAGGATGTGATAAAATGTCACAGAATGCCATTGTGACATTAAAAATTCCAAAAGGCTCAGTCAGGTTATATGAACTCATTATTGGGTATCAGAAACACGTAACTATTGTGTGATACCACTAAAGATAAGATTACAGTGAAGTGCCGTAGGTTACATAATCTGAATATTAAACAGTCTAGAGCATATATAGGAAAACTTGAAGGATATTAAAATGGGGGATTAGAAATGCTATGTTTTATGAAAGTACTATAAAGCTCAGCAGCAAATACAAATGAAGAACCATACAGTCACTAAAACTCCAATATCACTGCGCATCACAGATATACCGCCCCTCCCCAACAAGAATATAACAACAATATTGTTATGGCATGGCTTAATGTTATGGTATAGATTACTATTCACTGTCATTGTAGTTTATTGTGCAACCTTACCACAGTGCATTGCAGTCTGCATGGTCAGATAATCTACTGCATCCTCTTTCAATATTGATTTGACACATAAATGGAGATGCAATAGCCTACATTTGACCAGTGACCTCTTTGTCATTTTCAGTTATTTGTCAGTAAGCTCGGGGGTGTACAGAATGCAGACTTACTCAAGGGTCACTAGGAGGGACATTTGTAGTTTGTTTTCTTGCAGTGAATTGAGTCTACCACAGTGCACCATTTTAGTTGGTTTATTCTACTGTTTTTGTTCAGTGCCGTGAAAAAAGTTTTAAGGACAATCTAGTCTCTTCTTTGCCGTTTGAACACATTCAGTGAACTTTATCTTCTTTAAAAGATAATGTTAATGACATTTCTGTTTCAGGAGATAACAGGTAGAGTGACAGATAGTAAGCAAAGTGGCAAAGTCAAAAGTCAGATTTTAATCTACAAAGACAGCAGCAAGTGTGTGAAATAGAATATTCAACCACAGATGGTTTGATACAATCAGTGTACACCAACTTCATAATTTTTGCATCCATTTTGTGGTTGCTTGTCCAGGCCAGGGTTGCAGAGGTCAAGAAGAAAAAACCCATAAACACCCTGTAACTTCTACCATAGGTGGAACTGGAAGAGGTCAGGGTGTAGACTTACCAAGACGAGTCAGAAACCGATTTTAACATTATAGATGCAACTTCATCTGTATGCAGACCCCTGGATCGATCTACATTTACCATGAACCAGTTGATGGTCCGAAAGTTATGTAAAGTTTCGAATCAATCAGTTGGCTGAAGCTTTGCTGCTTCGTCTCCACTCTTGTGAAAGCTAAAAGGTCAACGCGAGGGTCTTGCAACAATGTTTGTGAGGTCGGCACATAAACATGTCTGACCACGCTGACGCGATTGACAGTGCACTGTCAATTTTATAAGAAGGAAGGAAAGTTAGACAAATGTCTAGCCATTTGTAAGATCTGTCAGACACCAGTTAAGTGAGATTGCCCACCTCGTGAGACGGCATGGTGACACCTATGCAGGCGATGAGGAGTCTGTAGATACTAACACAGCTAGCTCAAGCAGGAAAACCGCAGACAGATATTAAACACTTTCCAGCTACAACTTAGCCACAACAAAGTATAAGTTAATCTGTCTATTGGAAATGCAATAAACACAAGGACATGTAATTATGAAATGATACATTGTCTTCCTTTTTTTCTCCCATGCCATAAAGAAAAATAAATACTTGGGATTCCCAGGTAATTTATAAAATATCTGTATTTGAATGTTAGAAATGTCACTTTTATAGAACTGGCATATTTGAATTTGAAATGGAAAATTAGTGTCTATATTAAACAAATGTTAAGAAGTGTATCAGATCAAATCTTATCGCATTGAATCACACCTGTATCTAGATACGTATTGGATCATCGTAGCAGGGAGAGATCCACACCCCTAGGAGGAGGGTATGTGAACATCAGCAGATCTGGTCTTTGTACCTGATGTGAAGGTGCTTTCTCCCTCTGACTGTGTTAGCCTCTGCTGTAAACTGCTCCTGTGCAAATCAACGACCATGGTCCACTGAAGCCAGAAGGACAATGTCATATGGCACCCGACGCCTTCATGTTGGACACTTTCCAGACAGTTTGGCTGCACCTTCATGTATATGAATATCACAGACAGGAATAGGGCAGGGCACATCCTTATTTGAGTACATTGCCGAACATACAGTAAATCCATTTGACTGAATGTCAATAAGGCTAATTCAGCTCTCATAATTCCTGCAGCAAGTCCCTCAGGATTACTGCGTTAACACTGTCACACGCTTTGCCACAATTCACAAAACTAACATAGAGGATTGGCTAAATCCCATAAAACCTTAATTAACTGCAAAATTATCAATAACAATTTTAGGAACATAGGAATCTAGCTCAAGTTTAATTATTTTGGTAACTAAAAAAGTCCCTACTCCTTTGGTAGCACTTCCCAGGAGGTTGTTAATGCAGTACACTCCATCAGAGCTGCATGTCAGATTTAAATAGCTTCAGAAACCGCCTTCTCCCAAACTGTTCCAGTGTCGGGGGGGGGGTGCAACACTATGAAGGTCTTTTAGGAGAGACTGTCTGAACATGTACGCTGTTATCCTCATATTCAAACAATATTGCGTCTCCCCTGCCCGTCCTTTGCCTAAAGCACAGGTAAATTCTCAGTGCTGTCTGAATTTCGGTGTGTTTTATTTGGGCTGTTCCAGGCTGAGTTATCGGGGTTGACCGGCAAATGTTCAACCCTCAGTAGAGCGGTTGGCCCTGGTGTCCTCATGCAAGGTACATTTGGTAAGAGGGGGCTTCATGAGCCATCAAAATCTGTGTGCTATTCATAGTGTTGATCTTAAAAAAACAAAACAATTCACCAAGTTTGTGTGAAAAAACGTCCTGTTCTGACTCCTGAATAGACTAAGCTGAATGATCAGAGCAGAGAGTGGGTGGGACTGAAGGTGTCTGCATGTGATTGTGTTTGTGTGTGTGTGTGTATGTGCGTGATGGCTTGGGGATACCATTGGCGGCAGACATGCTGGGCTGGCATGTGTGTCGGAGAGTGTGTCGGGGAGAGTGTGTGTGTGTGTGTGTGTGTGTGTGTGTGTGTGTGACATGCTGGAGGAGGGAGAAGAGGGGTGTTACCAGGTCACCAAACAGCTGTCTGGGAGACAGAATGGCCGCAAGGGGTGTGCAACACACACACACACGCTCACACTAACACTAACACACACACACACACACACACACACACACACACACACACACACACACACACACACACACACACAGGGAGGGAGGGAGGGTAACTCAACCACAAATATGAGACAGACAGACAAGGAAACAGATGCTACAGTATCTAGCGCCCCCAAAGACACACTAATGCAATGTAACATATGGAGATCAATTAGTTATCTTTATACTTCCTGATCTTTTTATTTATAGTATAATTCAGCTTTCCTGTGGTTTTCCAGATGCAGTAATCTGATAATTGAAATCAATTCCTCATTTCTTTCTTTCTTTCTTTCTTTCTTTCTTTCTTTCTTCCCTCTCTCTCTCTCTCTCTCTCTCACTCACTCACTCACTCACTCACTCATTCTCACACACACACACACACACACAGATCTATACAAGTACAGTTATTATCTATGCTTGTACGGTACACATGGCCAAGAGCTTTCCTTGAGCAAACACACACTTGCAATAAGTAGAATCTCACTCTTACGTTGAAGGGTCAAGAGAGAAAAAGAAAAGACAAGGAGGTGACAGAAATTGAGTTCATAGGACTGCAGATAAATTAAGTCAGGGAGTTGTCAGTTGTCAGAGAGAAAAAAACGTAACATGTAGTAAAGAATACATCAGGACACTTGAGTATTTCCTGTTCTAATAACATCTGAAAGCTACGGAAGTGTATTCACTTAAAAAAAAAAAAAACCCTATTTTTTTCTGTTTTTAGTACTTTTTTCCCCCCGTTTTTCAGAGTAATTTTTTTTCTAAATTATCGAGATACTTCGAACTCCCCTGAGAACCTCCAACCTGCAAGTGACTCCCATGGACTTATGGTGACTCCTGCCCGCACATACATGCCCCATCTTCAACTATCTACCGTACCGGGTCAATTTTGCTATGTATATATTGCTATGGCTAGCAGATCTGAATGGGCTTTCCTTCTGAACCGCAAAGTCCTCAGGGGCCTGCGTAGAGTCGACAAACTAATGATAATACCATCTATATGACTTAAAGACAGGACTATCTCCCAGTGTCTTAATCCCAGATCAAAGTATAACTTGATTGAACTAAACAAGCCAGCTATGTTTGTTTCCATTAAATCGAGCTCACAATAAAGGAATGAATGCATCTATCGTTTCAAAGGCTCTCTAAACTCAGAAAAAAATAAGTCCAAAAAACAGAAAAAAAAAATTTATTCAGAAAATCTGAAAAAAATTACTCCGAAAAACAGACAAAAAAAAAAGTTACTCAGAAAAAACACAAATAATTACTCCGAAAAACAAACCAAAAAATAAATTTTCAAGTGAATGCAATACGCTTCCGTAGAAAGCAGCTTTCTCTTTTTGGCATTTTCTATTCCTAAGACTAGAGTTTTCGCCTACAATGTATTGTGATATAAAGTAAATGACTATAAAACCAAAATGAAAAAAGGTTCTTGGATGACAAACCTCCACATTTCAAAATGTGAAATTAACTTAATGTCCCCTTAAATTGATATACAATACTCTGGAAATGAACTCCTGAAATGAACTCCTGAAATAATCAGACTCAGCTACTCATTAGGAATCTCATTACAATGTAATCATTGAAGTGAAACAACTGTTCTTATTCGTTTCATTCAGTAGTGCAAGATGTCAGGTATTCAGCATCCACCCACACCATTCTCTGAACATTTCCAGACTGAGCACCTATAAGCCTCATTAGCTAGCAATAGAATAATATGATGAGATCAGAAATTATTCCGCTTCTCTAAGCGGCATGACTTCATCTTTGCTTGTTACCGCGCCACTGGTTGCATCACGAAATACCACAACTCTTGACCTTTTTCCTGCATTCCAGCATATTCTATGAACTCTGAATATAAAGCCTCTACAAGCCACCTAGCACAAGATTTTGCTATACTAAAAAAATAGGGATGTATAATAATTTTTGGGATGGATACATTATTGGCCGATAATGGAAAATCTATTATTTAAAATAATTGTGATAATTATAGCCGATACATTTTCAGTTAATATTAATAATCATTTATTTGGAATTCTTATGGAAAACAATCGATAGACTTTACGTTCAATGAAAGCCAAAGAATGTTTACAAAAAAAATAAATGAACATTTGTGGCGTTAACAATAATGATGTCAGTTAGAACAGAGCTATGGAATATTAAACCATCCATCTTTGCTCACTACATCTCAGCCTTTCTTACACTCAGGTGTGTCAAAACTTCGAGTTATGAAGTGCTTTTTAAAATGTAAAAATGTAAAATTATCGGTTATCTTATCGGTATCGGACACAGGAAAAAGTTATTCAAACTCACCCAAAACCATCATGGTTAGTCTTTCCACTTTCCCCACAATCACCAACTCTGGTTTGGTCAAAATAAAACCTTAATTCACAGAGTTAAATGTGAAAATATTCTGGTTCTACATGCTGTAGCTGCCTCTCTGATGGCCAACCTCTCATTCCTCTCCCGCTTCACGCCTCTTACACTCCCCCGGTGGCCTGAGCTCCCAGTCAGGACTCAAGAGTTTGCTGCAGAGTTAACTGAGCTGACTAAGGGCCTGTCCTGACGAATACACGGCCTCACCCAATACGATGTTGTTTCGAAAAAAATCTCCGTAAACACGACTTCGTTTCCAGAAATGTCGGCATCCACACGGATTCACTGACAACGACCCAACACGCTGTAGTACATATGCCAGGCCTGTATGTGGCGCTGTGACGCCGCCACACCAATACACTGAAACCGGAAAAGAAGCCATGGAGCATGCGCTGTTTACAAACAAGTAATAGTAGTCCGCCATTGTTGTTGTTGTTATGATGCATGTAGCGGCGGCGGCTGAGGTTAAAGGCTTGAGAGGCGGGGGTAATACGTCATCGTTTCGGAAAAAAATCCGTTTCGCCATCCTGACGACTCCAGGAAATCCGGCGTTTTCAGATTTCCCCCATTTCCAAAAAATACAGTTTTCACACCCCGAAAACGCCGTATCCGTCTGGACGCAAGGCCGATACGATAAAGTATTTATCCGGAATCGAGAAAAAGGTATTCGTGTGGTCAGGCCCTAAGAAAGCAGCTGTTATGACCTGATGTGTGAGTATGAATTTGACAGTTGGAGAGTATTGTGTGAGAAACCCTGCAGAGTTCTTTATATATATATATATATATATATATATATATATATATACCTTTCCTTAATCTCTTAGTGTATAATGTTTATGTGGTTCACAATATTGTGCACCAAGGGCCATAGGTCATGCAGTCCTGAACACAAAGAAAATGCGTCATTTTTTTAAAAGGGTGCTCTGATTGCTCAGCCACCGAAAGGAAAAGAGAGAGAGAGGGACAGATTACCTGGTGAGCACAGTGAATATTTTACAAGCAAGGAGCAGGTAAAACAACAGTTAAGTTTTTGATTGGCGCCATCGTTAACAAGCCTCCTCCACATGTGGTTCACCTGCTGCTGTGAAAACAAAATTGCAGTAAGTGTTTCTTGGGTGTCTTTAGAAAACATGCTGACCAAAAACAGAGCAGACACAGCCAATATTATACATGCAGAGAGTATTTTGAGTTAACATTAAAACACCAAAATATGGTAGAGAATTAAGTAGAATTAAATGGTGAGGTAAAAAATTACCTATAGAAATAAAAATAAATGACCCCCCCCCGCTACAGTTACATGTTACAGTTGCTGTCATTCTGTGGGAAACACTGTATATGTGTTAAGCTCTAAGCTGCTCCCACTAACCAGCGTAGGCTGCAATGGTTTAAGTTGTGTCTCTAAGAGGGAGAGGAATATGTTGCACATGTTGCCTGCCAATAAATAAACAGTTGTCAGTTTATAATTAAATTATCTATTAATCTGAATACTTAATATACAATGTTGTTAACAATAATTAAATAAATAAGGCTACACTATAAACATGAGGCTTCAAATAGACCCAGGGTTCAAAACCCTGATTGGCACATGGATATGGCCAGCACAAGGCTTACCCACCCAACTCTTCACCTGGCCTCCATAGGGGCAGGAGTGCTAAAGCGATCGCTTAAGGAAATTCACTGTCAAGTCAGGGAAGGTGTGGGTGCTGATTTGGAGTGCAGTTTAAAGCAAAAGCCCAGGAGGCACGGCCAAGTCTCTCAGCAGAACTCGCAGAATGATTCATCTCAATGGTACAAGGAGAAGATGACACTACCCTCTGATAGAGCAGCCACAACAGACTGTTACAGTCATACAGTCTCTTGACCAGCCAAGAACCATCACACCAAAACCAAATGTACGCTCTGTAAAGTACGGCCTCATATAGTTGTGTAGTTGTGAGTTATGTACAGCAACACCTTCTCATAGCCCTGTCTTGATGTGAAGCGCATACTAAACATCCAAATGAATGAAAAAAAGCCAGAGAGCATCATGCAATCATAATTCCAATGACATAATTGCAATGACCATAAACTAGATTTCCTAAGAGAGCATTAAGCCAAGTGTCTTTCTGAGCAGGTAAGTGGCTACTCAATTATTTCTATTTTGTATGTGGGAGACCATCTGAAACTGATCACTCAGGGCTGAGAGAAGATATTCTGCAACAAGGGATCACCTTGAACAATGTCCCTGTGGAATATTTTAATTAGTCGTTTCTCTAGGTTTGACTCTTGCATGTATGTGGTTATAAAATAAGGTTTCTGGTTAGTTTCATCACAGAGGATTGTTCAAGAAAAGTTTCCTGTCTCAGACATCAGAACCTCCATATAAGTGTGCAATTTGTAACTGTTAAAATATTGCTGATGCTTATTGTGAGTCTTCATTAAAAGCTACTTTCCACCTTAAAAACTTGCCTAAATGAACTAGTGATGTCCAGCTAAGGGAGGTAAGTCAGAAGTCCAAAAGAATTTATTACTGTGGTACTGAAATATGACCCAAAATGTTCCACATTATCAAAAATAAAACAGAACATGTCTTATACCTTCACAATCTTTTTCAGATGTCCCACAATTGTCCAATTTTTAAATGTTTAAAAGAAAAAATTTAAATAAGCCCTACCAGGGGCACTATAGCACAAAGAGTTTCTCTGTGGCTATCAAATATTCCATGTAGCTGGTCCTATGTAAGCACCAGGTCCTAGCCCCATACTGCAAGCTCAGGTTGCAGTATAATACTCACTGAAAGGCAGTGTATTGTGTTTGCTGCCACACGTTACTACGGCATCTTCAGCAGAGTTAGTCCAGACTGAGAAAAGCTACGTAGTTAGCAGCTAACGCTAACATTTGAGTCAATGTGATTTTCTTCTCGGTGGCGGAAAGAAAATCAAAAGAGAAATCATGTGATCAGGTTTATTACTCTACCTGCGGCTTCCAAAGGTTAAATTATTACAACAATATATACGTAAAATATACTTATTGTGCGGTAAAATGCATTGATGTGTATTTTACATTTTGCGTCTGTAGATGTTTATGGTTAAATTTTACTTTCTATTTTTGACTAATCTACAGCAATGCATCATATTCTACACGCTATTCTGTTTGCACTATTTGAGAATTTACGGTATTATTATTATTTTAGATAATTGTCTATATAATAACATATACCAAGATATATACTAAATAGTGCTATCAGTGCTTAAAAATATTAGCGTCTATGCCTGCCTCCTCCATTCAGCTTTCCTTAACCCATAGTCGATTTTTGTTATATTTCATTGAGTCTTATTTTCCTTTCACTTACCCCCTTCAAGGGGTCAGCGTGAGCTACACAGCACCTTCCCTAGGGCTTCTTCTACTTCAGCAGAGTAGTTGCTTACTACCCAGGACATTCTGGATGCCAAGTTTCTTTTACAGGTTTATAAATGCTGTCCCAACATACAAAGCTGTCATATTACCACCTGACAAAGCTGCCTCACACTGAATCTAAGCAGGTGCTGAAGGAGGAAACTTTTTGAAGAGTGGTATGACCAATCTTGTGGGGCGTTCTGCTGAACAGCCAAATGTGGAGATCCAATTAAAAGCTGATAGCGGATGTTTCATGACACCATAAAGATGGAAAACCTGGCTGGGCTGACAGCAGACTGTTACCAGGTGACTGACTTGTTTGAAGAGTAGATAAGTGAAGGGACATATGGAGATGGGTGTGAGTCTATCTGCAAGGCTGTCTTTTTAAACCAGACTTCAGAGAGAGTATAAGCCAAAAAGAGGGATGTTTCTTTAATGGTCGCAGGCAAAGTCAGTCTTTGAATGCAGCTTTGACCGACTAATTTCAATCGTGCAGGCGCTGTGTTCAAACCAAGAATCTGTCTGTTACAACATCAAAAGGCAGGGTTGTCTGAAATTAACAAAAAGCCTATACTACTGATTTTATTACAAATGGGCAATAAATTCAAATTGAATTTGCAACACAAAATCCATTAACCAGACAAAGACATTAATAAATATTGGCATTTTAAAAGAAAAGCTATTAGCAGGCACTGTGGCGTGTGTCAGAGGAGGAGGGGTGGGAGGCTTTTTGTTTTTTTTTCTGGGAATCTGTCATCTTGACCTTTATTTCTCACAGGAACATATTACAACTGACACTGCTTCACTAACAAACACACATGCGCGCGCGCACACACACACACACACACACACACACACACACACACACACACACACACACACACACACACACACAGCACTTCAGCACCAGAGGTTGGTCAGATTGTTCGACTGTGTATATCATGTTGAGCAGCACCATCTAGTGTTGCATTGAATAAATATGCTGTCATGGATTTACAGTCCTGAGGAAAGATGGTGCAGTAAAACAGGGCTGCAGTTGCTCCTCTCTGTCCAACCACTTCTGTTATAGATACTTATCTTTTCTTATGAAAAATGACTTGACTGATTTTGGTTGCTTTGGGAAAAGCTATTAGAATACAGCTCATGTAATCCCATTGCATTAATGAGAAAAACTGAAGAAACCTGATTGGAGAAAAAGACTCCATATTAAAGACAGATATTAAACTATTCCACTGCAAATTCAGTTGCCCTTGACTTAATACTTTGCATTTTGATGATAAGTAACATCACTGATTTAAAATGATTTATATTCTTCATGGGGCTTTCACCAACTCACAGAATTAACCAGACATTGCCACCTAGTGGTTGTGATATGTTGTTGCAGAACAAAGGCAAGTTTATTTTACATAGGCCAAAAAAACTTAGGGTGCTTAAACTAATTAGGGTGAATATCAGTCGATTACAATCGGTGACCGATTAATTAAGAAACTAAAGGCAATCTTTTCAATCTGTATACGGATGATCTTTCTAAAAAACTAAAAGAGAATAAGACTGGCTGTATGGTGGAGGGTCGTATTATTAACCATCTGATGATAACGGTCCACCTTTCATGCTGTGTTGAGGAACTTTATGTTCAAATGTATGTGTCGGTTAATTGAGTCAAAAAATGCAATCATAACGGCCTACACAAAGTGACACAAGGTACTCTCCTTGTCTTTGGAAGCACTGGAAGAAATGTCTGTATGTGTTCAAATCCCTTTGGACTGGATATTGTTGTCCATGTATTGTATTTTGTTCTTTTTATTTTAATATGGACATATGTGTCTGAAATAAAGTTAAATTGAATTGATAAGCATATGTTGTGGACAGTGATGGAATGTAACTTTCTACATTACTCAAGTACTATAATTAAGTACTGGTACTTGTACTTGAGTATTTTCTTCTGATGCCACTTTCTCCTTCTGCTCCACTGCATTGAAATAAATATGATGTTTTGTTGTAAATGAACTAACTACTGTACCTAACAATATATATTAGAGCTGAAATGATTGGTTGACCAGATGACTGACAGAAAGATGATGAATTATATGTAAAATAGACTTAATTTCATGGTTCTAGTTTCTCAAATGTGAGGATTTACTTTTACTAAATTAATGTTAATAATTATATTTTTAATTTACTCTTAATGTATTCAGCTCAACCAAATACAACAGTGTTTACATTAATGTAATGTTAGTAATAATTTAATATATAGTCATACAAGGACATTTTTCTTGCATTAAGTACTTTTATTTTAATAGGTCTACTTTAAATACATTTTCTTGATTATACTTTTACTTTATTCAATGTGACTTTTAGTAAAGTCACCTTTTAAAAACAGGACATTTACTTCTAATGGGATACTTTATACTAGTTTGCTATTGTTGACAGCCATTTTTTGCATACGAATATGCATGATACTATCCTAAACACATTCAACACAGTATGAGCAAACATAACAAGCGAGTATTGTCAAGTTAGCTAAAAACTCACCCTTTGCGTTGTCTTGGCCAAAGTTAGGTCAGGGTTAACATTAAAACATCCACAAGCCTAAACTGCAGCAACTTATACTTTATGACTCACTGTATTTACAAAGAAAATGCGACTAGTATGATTTACATATACTAAACACTGTGCCATAAAATTAGCAATAACGTGGTTGCTGTGTCTGAGCTTATTTGCTAGCCAACTACCGCTAAAGAAAAACCCAGCACATAGACTGCACCTTACTTTGACGAAACATGTGATTCACCCATTGACAGTATTCACCGAGCGTTTTTATTTGCAATTAACAACAAAACTGTGACAGCATAAGTTGTGCTTTGAGGGGAAATGACAACGTTTTTGGTGTTGGCTTTCATATACTATGCTATTACATACCCACCGAGCTGGAAGCGACGCTCCACCGGAGAGTCGAGGTCTCGCCTATTTTTTACCGCGAACCGCGCGCGTCTCCCCGCATAAGAGCACAGCAATATAACCTGTTAGTAGTTTCACTACAGTTTAAACTTCCGTTTCAAAATAAAAGCACTGCAGTAATATTTTATTTAACACGACTTCACCTGTCAGAGTATTTCCGGAAGTGAGCCGGATGAAGGTCAGCATCTTTCCGCAACACACACACACACTCAGAGGTCAGGGTGCTGATATTGTGCATCCTGTCACAGTGGAAAGGCTCTGCAGCACTAAACGGAATGGAACCTTAATTTAGTGCCATTAGTAACACCTGTGTTTACCCACTATTTCCTGTCAGATGGCTGCTCTGAAATGGGTCTTTTATGACACTGTTATATACAAATATAATGCACATTATGTTGTTTAATTACTGCCTAGCGAATAGCTTAAGTTTCATTGCAATTGTTTTATTAAATTATTTTAATTTAGTATTTGTTATACTGTATTATTTATTATTAAAAAATCAGCTGAGGGTACAAATTGAAGCTTGGGATAAGTTGAAACTTCTATAAGCACTTAATGCACACACATATCAGTTTGTCCTGTAGGTCCTTTTTCCAACCATGAAATCATCATATATATCAAAACATGTAAACCAGAACAGTTTAAGTTTAGTCCTGTCCTTTAGGTCATTTCATTCTTTCTGGTTTCCCATTGGTGGATTTTGTCCCTTGCTGACAAAACATCAGTGTAGAATATCTGATGCTTTTCTGTCATCATCGCCGTTTATCATGCACCTTTTAAAAAAAAAAAAAAAAAAAGATTTCCATACTTGACATCTGCCTTTAAAACTATACTGTGATCTACCCAGTGACACCCAAACACCTCTGTGTGTCTTGTACAACAAGATCAATTAACTTTCATATGTTGTTGTCTAAGATAAAGACAAAATATGATGTGGTTATGCTCACTAATCTATATCTGATATATCATTGGTGTTTCTTTTCCACTGTAGCCTAACCAGTAGTGTATTTTTTGAAGGCAGCACAGATATTGATATTTGAGAGTTTAAAGAATCTGATTTTTTCCAATTCCAGTTTCTTTTTTAGTTATCAACTTATCAGCTGACATACATCAACATATACATACACTTAATATATCTGTAATAACTTAATATTGGCAGATACATGGCCCTGGACTATTTTTTATTGGTCAGGCTCTATAAACAGTAGGTAATAATCATTAAGGGTTAAATGCACAAAACATGGACATAAGAAACAAAGCAGACAACGTGCCAGGAATAAAAAAATCTTGTATTTTTTAATTGACAGGGAAACATCCTTCAGGACAACGGTTGGTCATCACACAATAATCAGCAACAATACAATGTAGAGAGTCCGACTGTGTGTCGAGCCTTTAAACACCTCCCATGTCCCCTCCCTTCTCCCTCTGTTACAGGGAATAATGGGGGGCTTATTATTGCAGACACATTGGCTCTCCTCTGACAGACAGAACACACCTCCTCCCCTCCTTGTAAGGCTTGGGGGGTTTGGGGGTGGGGGTGCCTGGGCCAATCACTGAAGGGTTATAAAAAAAGAAAGAAAGAAAGAAAACACAAGGCTTCCGATTCATCCAAGTTAAGTTCTATCACAGTTTGAACTTTCTGGAGCCTGCTGTTGTGGCGACACTTGTGTTGTGTGAGGAGCATGATCAGCTTCACTGCGAAGCTGGACCAGCTCAGTGTCAAACCATTTTTACTATCCTTGTCCTCTGTTATAGAGCATCAGGGCTGAGGCTACTCCTACATAAAATATACATCAGTTAATTAGTTTCACCAATACCAGAGTTCTACCATGTTTAGAGTATCAGGAGGAAAAGTGAAAAAAGGTTCACCTCAACATTAAATAATGTTGGTTCTGAACAAAATAGAACCAACTAGGTTTCCATTTCTCTCTATAAAACTGTATAAAGAGGATCTCAGTCCTCATACAGTAAATAACCACCCAATATCGCATTGGACAATAAAGAATAGGGTCGTTTAATCAGTATTTTATCAGATACCAATTAATCAGAGCCCAGTGCAATTAGGTAGTCAATCTACAAATGGAAACATCTGAAAATTCAAATATCAAAATCTCTAAAACATCCAGATGATTCTTTCCCAAAAGATTTTTTTTTTTTTCTTAAATCAGAACATGCAATAGTCAAAACTGTTTCCTCAAAAACATGATTTAAATACTGAGATCCAAAGATCTGTAAATCGTAAGAACAATTATGCAGTCACTCTACCAAACTGTGTCGATTAATATGGCAATATGCTGTAGATTGGGGTTGTCTGCACTAAGAGTGAGACAGAAAGAGGCTGTCTTCAGACAACTTAAAACCTCCCATTGCGAACAATCTGTGCAGGAAGAGGACATGAAACAGGACAAAGCAGTTGCACAATGACAGTGTGTTTGAGCACATACTGTATTCAAATGGTTTTAAATCAGGGGGGGCGACCAACTGTGCCATGTACAGGAGGGAGGACAACATCTCAGAACCAAACAGATGTGCTTCTGTATGTCAGAACTGGAAGAAGAGTGCTATCAAAAGATGAACAAGCAGCAACATTTAGAAATTGTAATCTCGTTGTCCAAGAGCTTTTCATTCTGTCTTGCAACCTTCATCGAACTTTGTCTGTCATTTTTTGCCTCACTCTCACCAATCACAGGGTTGCACTGTTGTACACAAAAGGTCAAAAGTGCTGACCGTGTAGAAAAAACAAAGCTAACAGACAAGTTTCTTTCTTTTCTTATGTTTGCCCCCTACATGCATACTGCTTGGGAGATGTAAAGCTGATGAGAATGATAATCTGGATCTCCTTCTTTTCATCACCGACCTCATGTTTAAAAGGGTTTCTGCAGGTATCGGCACTCTCTTACAGCCTTTTAATGCGAGTTTAAGCATGATGTAAGACCGTGTTTTATTTGAAAAATCAGCATAAAAATGATCTGTTCTCTGTGAACGTTTTCTTTTTTATTTAATGCCCACATATTAATAAAATTCAAGCTGGTTGGTTTAATACCATTTCAGAGTTTCACCGACCTCCAGAGAGCCTTTGTCACCTAGTTAATCAATCACAAATGAAAATACCTGTCAAGATAGATACAATTTTCCATTGCACATAAGAATACTGGGCCTGTGGTGACAGCATCAAAGCACTTTGGTTTTCACTCATATCACTGAGGAGTTGTGCATGTTACATGCTGATCAGAAAAAATAAAGACGCCGTCCCAGCCAGCTGCCTTTAAAAGGGGAATAAGTAGTAGCTTACAAGCATGCTTCTTGTGTACCTGTGCCAAACCAGACTGTGCACAAAACAGAATAGAATACATATTGTGCTGTGTCGAAATAAAGGTATATGGCTTGGTAAGAAAACATTCAGCCACTGGAAGGAAAATGCTTGTCATTCTTTGTCATTCACACCTTGGGGGGGGGTTACATGAATCCATCTGTGAATAGGTTAATTTTACATAACTGATATGTAGGCGTGTTGTCTCATGCTTATCTAATATCCAATGCGGTGGGTTAAAAAGAAAATTGAGGAGTGATAAACGGGTTATTGAGTCCTCAGCAGAGATGCATGTCACTCTTTTGCTTACAGTTAACACCATCAGCGGGTGGGCCTGAGCTTTTAGAGAAATCTACACTACCTAACACTGCTTCCAGCCACACCCATGCCACTGCAGCCACACACAGGAGGCAAGTACCTATAGTAGCATGAACACTAGAGATAGAAATACTCTCAATCATCATATAAAAATGGATTTATATCATATATAGTAGTTCTACAGTATGTACGAACACAAGAATGTGGTTGTTTTATGTAGTGTGGATGTTAACTATATTTTTCACAAGTATATATTATTATTGCACTCTGGCTACACATATTTAGTAAGTTAGTTAGTTTGGTTGTCTTTAGATGTACAGAACATTAAGTGGTGTCGGAGCTGATCCAGCTTGAAAACAGCTGTAGAAGGCGGGCTCAGTGATGCCAGGTCATACTTTCTTTTTCAAGAGGATAATACTGAATTTTGTTCATATTGTATATTTTACCATGGCCAGCAGCCCGCAGAAATATTTAGCTGCTGGTTGTTATTTGATAATTTATTTGGACAAATTCATAAACAGTTGCATATAATTTACTCACTACAAGGGCAAACCCCATTTTGTTTCTTTTGGAATAACAGCCACATTTAGATTTGAATTTGTAGAGAGACAGCACACAGGTTTAGCCAGTAGTCTCAGCATATTTACACAAAATCATCAACTGTACTCTCTGCAGAGACATCGCGTGGAAAAACATCTTAAGATGAATTCGGCTTGCATGACTGAGCCCACTTCTTAAGACTGTTATTTAGACATCAAATACATAGAAATCTGAGACTAAGCTACAGAAACACATCACACCCCTGTTCTCGTCTTCCTCTTTTTCAAAATAGAAAAATAAAATCCAACTCCTCAACCTCAGCTAGCCTGTTGAGAGGAGGGTTGATCTCCTTCACTGCTCTCTCTCTCTCTCTCTCGCTCTCTCTCTCTCTCTTTGCATTTTGAAAAGAAACATACATTCACAAGAGGACAACAGAGGAAAAACAAGCAACTTGAAATTCAAATTTGTGTGCAAAAAACATTTTAGATCTCTATAAAAATATGTGCATATGGATAGAGCTATTTTTAATCTCACCAAATACAGTATTTTCCTTTATTTACACTGCACAGATACACAGATAAACATACACTACAGCTCTGCCCTGCTCCCCCTCTCTGTCGATGCAGGCGTAAGAATAACATGGCCGACTTCCATGACAACAGATTTGACAAAACTCGCACATAGGAAAACGCAGACACGCTCACTCACACACACACACTTCTGCTCTGATCAATGTGATCGAGGAGCAGAGGAGGGGCAAGCAGAACTTCTGTAGAAAACCTGAAGTTGCATATCCCACAATTCCCCCCACGCTCGCATTTCACAAACCACTTCCTGTAAAGGTCAGAGGTTATCAGCCAGACGCTGCTTCCTGATTGGCTCGCGTGGGTAGGGACAGTGTGTCAAAAAAACTTTGGCTACGGAGTTAGGTGGCTTTAGTCCTGGTGTGTTATTAGTATAAGTCCCAAACACACCATGTACAGTGGGTACTGTTTGACTGGTACAGCCTCAATGGATCTGCTGTCCCCAAGCTGGGTTTAGGAAAATTGATCCATTGTCTATTATTCTAGGATGGGACTGTACCAGTGTCTCTCTGGAAAGAATAATTAATGTCTGTTCAGTATTCATCTTAACAAAAGCAAAAAATAAAACATAAAAATCCCTCTCCCAGTAAACTTCTTTCTCTCACTTTCTCCCCAGCACCAATCTCTGCTGAGGTCAGCCGAAGCCCCTCTAATCCAACTTCAGAGATTTTGGACCAATTAATTAACTTCCTGAAGGCAATGCTCGATGCTCATTGGGCGGTCCTCCGATTCTTTGCACTGAATCCTGCACTGCTTCCCAGTCTGTTGTCGAAAGGGGATGAGCAGGTGGCTGAATCAGGGTCTGATAGGCCAGCTGACAGGCCGCTCATGTATCTGGACTGTGGTTGGTCAAAGGTGAACTGGGGGAGGGGGATGTAGTCCCCTGTGAGAGGAGAGTGCCTCGCAGCGGGGGAGAGGGAGTGTGTCTGTGAGAAAGGCATTGTGTTTGGGACAAGAGGTGCATGAGGCTGGATAAAGATGTTTGGGCTGATGGGGATGTGTGGGTGTGTAGGTGTGGATGCATGTGGTGGAGTGTATGTCTGCGTGTGCGTTGGAGTAGATGCCCGCGAGGGCGTCAGCGTGTGTGTTGGCGAGTGTGCTTGTAGTGGTACGTGGATAGGTGTGAGCACGGTGTACATCGGGGAGTGCATCTGTGAATCTGCAGAGACGTCTGGTGTGTGTGTGTTTGACTGTATGTGTGCGGTCAAGTCGTAGGACGGTGTCCTGCGTCTCAGCATCATGCTGCAGTCAGCCAGTTTTGGCGGTGAGGCATTTTGGGGGTGTTCCCTCTCTGAGGGCGGGTGGATGGATATACAAGGAGGACTCATCTTCTTCTTTCTGTGGCCGCCCCCGACTGACTGCACCCTCATGGGAAATGCCTGACCACTTTTTTCCGACCGGTGGGCCTCACGTGTGGAGTGTTGGCTGTCACTGGCGTTGACATCCTGTGGAAGGCAGACCTCGATCGAGTGGCGCCGCTGGTCGTCAGGGTGACCTGCAAACAATGATGACGGCTTGTCCAGGAAGCCCTTGTTGTCAACGCTAAAACCCTTCCTGAAGTCACGGTCTTTCAATCCCACCCCAAGCAGACTGAGTGCGCTCCTCGAGGAGGAAGGCGGCAATGGGGGAGGAAGAGGGGAGGAGTCGAGAGAGTGCGGGGTGGTGTACGGGGAGAGGGAGTGGCTGCGGCCGGCCTTCCCTCTGCTCTCCTGCCCGACCCCCTCCTCGTTTCTCCACCTTTGGGCCGAGCTGGTGATGTGATACACCTCCTCATCTGCTGGGTCACAGAAGGAGGCAGCAGAGGGTGGTCTAGGTCTCCGAAGGCTGGGAGGGCGCAGGGGGAGACGGGGGGAGGGAGGTGGAGGGAGAAGAAGCGAGGGGGAAGATGGTGGTGGAGGGAGGGGAGAGGGCGAAGACAGTAGAGGGAACAGAGGAGAGGGAGGAGGGAGTGGGAAGGCAGAAGGGGAGCTGGGTGGAAGAGAGAGGGCTGAGGGAGAGGAGGGAGGAGGAGGAGGCAGGGGAGATGGGGATGAGGTATGAGGAGAGAGGGGAGAAGGGGAGGGGGAAGGCAGTTGGATAGGGTTTGGCCTCTCCTGTTGCTCACAACCCTGAAACTCCACAGAATCCACTTTAACTGCCACCTGCAACATTAAAACACACCATGACACCTTTCATCAGTAAATCTGAATGGATGCTGACATTATAACATGTGAATGTCTGTGTAAGTATGTAGCCAGCTGAAACAGGGTCTCTCACCTGTCTGCGCAGGGCCCGTGGGGAGGGGCTAGGGGTTGGCGGGGCGATGCGGGGAAGGGTGAGGGTGGGAGGTGACCGGGGGTGAACAGGGGAAACGTCTGGTACCTGAAGCAGTGCGCGACTGTCACATGGCTGGGAGTGGACCGATGTCACTGAGCCTGAAGGTACGGATGTAAAGCGTTAAATCACACACATGATACAGTCACGTCGCTCTCATTGCAAACACGTGCATTTTTTCAGAAAACACATGCATATTCAAACACATACACACATACTGACTAATTCCTATCACTTTGGCATGATTACACTTATTATATTTGAGCAGTGTGAAAGTATACTTTCGATAACACTTTATTTTGATAGAATATTTGGATTTGGGACATTCAGTATTCATTCAAGTATTCAACGTTTTTGTTTAGTTTAGTTTTCAAATTTGCTGTCAAAATAAAGTGTTTTCTAAATGAAAAACCATTAGCACATACAGTAGGTTGCTCATCAAAACAGAATAAAGTAAGATAGCAGCTCTGAGCTGACTGTCAGGGATAGTATAGTAGGGATAGGATCATATAAGGCCAGTTGGCTGGATGTAACATTCTGCGTTAGATCCTGGTTACATTAACAGTTCCATGTGACTATATTCAGATAGTCAGGGAGTGCTAAGGTCGTGATAACAAACAGCACTCTAACGTGTGGGGTCCAAAGCAGACACCAAATACAAGTGCGATTGCAAAGAAATGAGGAGAAAGCAACTCCATCATAAATTCAATCTGTGTTTGATAACTGTTTGTGAGACTGTCTGTAACCAGGGTCTTAGGCATTCTGCACACACAGGTCCAGTTCACCTGTGAGTTCAGACGTAATCACAGTAAAACAGGTTAAAACAATGCAGCAAAGTCAGAGTTAGAGTTCATTTTCAGGTGGTACTTTCAGGCCAAGCTGTAAAGCCACACATTATAAATCAGCAACTTTTAATCTTAAAAAGTGAACAATAGACAATGGACCACAGCTGTGTTGACGACATTTTTTATGTATATCGTTTTCTGACTTTGCAGCTTGGCCTTTAAGTTAACCGTCATTCTTTTCAAGTATTCAGCCATTGCAGAGCTGAGCAGATGAGCCTGTGTGAAGGTTGCAGAGATTCACAAGGATCAGCTCATCCACTACAGTCAGTACCTTGGGACAGAGCTGGGCCTGTCCACAGCGTGGCCACAACATGCCATTAGAATCTGACTGCAGATAAAACAGTGCTTGTCAGTGCTTAAAGTCCTCAGCATGTTCATTCTGCTGCTAGCTTGTCTTGTATCTGTCTTTTTTTCTCCTTGTGTTTAAAGACCCAAGCCGGAACTGGAAGGAAAAGCACCACAAATGTCATGCAGTATGAAATTGGTGTGCATTTCCCATTGAACTGAAAATGTTACCTTACAAAGGATGATTTAAAGATGTCGACAAGATCTGTCAACAAAAGAATATTCTAAACTGTGACAAGGTTAATTTTGCCAGTGTGGTAAAGGTTACAAGATCTGTCAGATTGACATGGATCCTTCTCTGCTGACAAACTATGCTGTTGCTCTGAACCAAGTTCGCTCTTGTTCTACCTTCCACTTGATCAGCACTCCTTCAGCTTCCCTGCAGCACTGTGTTCAGTGACCATTTCTCACTGCCAGAGCCTGCACCTGTTCCCTTTCTCTGTCTAAGCTTGAATCTGTGTCTCTGCTGGAGCCCAAATCTGTTTGTCTTTCAGGTTTCTGTCCAGCTTCTATATCTACTGTACTGAATAGTCAAGTTTGAAACCATGTAATGTTAACATTAAAGATAAAAATGTACTTTGTTAGCATTCAACAGCTCTTATGATGTTTCAAATGGCTGAGACTCATGGACTATGATGTAGTTGAATGCTAGCAAAACACACATTTGGTAACTGTGCCTTTAACACTTGATTGGCATAATTAGCATCCTAAAGAGGATTTTGTAGACTTGCATTGAACTGATTGGTTGGCCTCTACCACCATAGTCAGCCTACTTGCGATGCCGTTTTCATATTTTGATCATCTTATGAATCCCAAAGGTGTAATGTATTTTGCAATAAGCTGTGATTCAGTCCCATCTTTTCCAATTTGGAAGTGCAAAGTAAGTAAAAGTAAAAAAAAATTCCGGATTGGGCCTTTAAAAGCACTGTAAACCTCAATTATTTTAACACACATTTGTCTCACATGTACAACTACAACTAAGAACTACTGGGGGACCCAAGAATCCATATAAAGTTCATTAAATCATAGCATTAGCCGACCGTAAGGATTGGTTTTAGTCTGGCACTAGAGACATGCATGCATCAAGAAACAATGTTAGTCCATGTGAAGTTTATTGAAGAGGATTAGCAAACAGTGTTAGAACAATAACAGAGGCTGTCTAATATGTAGAAAGATATAGAAAGAGATAGAGCATCAAAACTCAGTGCTGATCTCATGTACCAATATTCAAATCCTAAACAGATGAGTTACCTGAATGCTGGTGCTGGGGACTGAGATCTACCTCCTCCAAAGGGTTGGGGGCGCTGGCGGGCCGTACAGGTCGGAACATGTAGCTGTCGTTAGGCAGAGAGTGCATCCTGGATACAGACATCTTCCTTGGCGACAGCAGGTCCTGGTCACCGTACTGCACCTCTTCTTCCTATGGGGGGAGACAAAGACCGCACAGATCTAGCACTGACTGTGTCTTTATGCAGTAATCCCACTATTCCAATACACACTGTTATACAATTAATTGATTAAATGAAAAGACATGTTGAGAAACACATGTAGTGAATGCTTCTTTCTTCCATTACATATTGACTAATGAGTACAGTAAAGTTCTTCCTACCTGTCCAGGTGAATGTGGACATGGACCAACATAGGTCCCGCCCACTGAACTGTTGTTAGACGTTGTGCTTAACTTGCGCTGCCTCTCCATAGCCATTTCCAAGGCGATCTCTGCATCCATTTCTGCATCCTCTTTAGCCTCCTGCAAAAGCAGATGAGTTTTTACTTAATGACTACATTTCATAGTATATGTCGATATGCATCAAGTGTAAAAATACACAAATCATGTGGATGTACATATGTCTATATTTTTGCAAGACCATCTTTTGTGGTCTTAGCCCTTCTAGTTACTGTACCTTGTTGCTTTCCTCAAGATGTTTCATCAAAACAGCCACCACCACATTGACCAGCACAAACTGGGCCATGAGCACAAAGGTGACAAAGTAAATCGGAGAGACCAAGGGCAGGTAGGTGAGACACTGACGGTCCTCTTTACGACACTCCCTTAACGTGTCCTTAAAAGACACAGAGAAAGATTCAAAAGGGAAGAGGGACAGAATGGAGATAAATAGAAACAGTAATCACCAGTTATTATAGGTGGATATGCTCAATTGGACAACTACCTGTCCAATACATCACAGGCTACATTAAAAAAAGAAGGAGAAAAAAAAGGACAGTGGGAGTGAACTAGGGTAACAGAGCGTGTGCTGAAAGTGCAGCTGCCGTAACACTTTATACAGTGCAGGTGTAGAACTGATATAACAATAACTGAACAGCTCTCCCCTGTGCACTTGACACAAATAGCCAAATACATAAATGTGAGTTTTTTCCTTGCACAAAGACACATGTTTATGTGTATATGTATGAAAGAAAGAGACATAAATAAATAGATAAGAGAAAAGCAGTAATTCTAAAATGTTGTTTTTTTTAAAGGAACAAAGAAAGGAAAAGGAAGAGAGAGTAAAAAATGGTGGAGGTTGTTTTGCCTTTGAGGACAGCACTGATGGCAACCCTGAACAGTAATCATTGCAGCTAGTGTGGTAAGGGCACACTAGATTAGTTTGTTTAAATAATGATGTCCTTTACAAGCAGCAACATCCTCCCGCTGCTGCCAGTGGCTGAGCCAGGGGTGCAGCTTTATCCCCATCTCAGGATGGGTTTGTGACAAACATTACAGTTTAACATATTCTGAAAAGATTCTATCCCCGATGAATCCACAGAAATTCAGCATTATATCATGACGAATCTGCAAGAAATTAACAACAGTATGCTTGTAATTCATATTATTGTTTTTTTTAACACCAATAAGCAAACAAGGAAAAGTTATTCTTAATATTGTCCCTGTTTACCTGTTTATATCAATTGTATGAAAATGTTAAGGGTGATTATAGCATAGATCACATTTTTTTAATAAAGTACAAGCCAAGATGTGAAAGTGTTGACATTGTTCAGCTCTAAGCCACTTTACTATTTCATAATTGGTTTTGGAGGTCATTGCTCTCTCTGTGCTTATGAGATAATACAGTCATCATTTGTGTGTGTGTGTGTGTGTGTGTGTGTGTGTGTGTGTGTGTGTGTGTGTGTGTGTGTGTGTGTGTGTGTTCATACTTTCATAATCCCATTCCAGTTGTCTCCAGTGGACACTCGAAACAGTGTGAGGAAGGCCATCCCAAAGTTCTCAAAGGTCGCGTGACGACTCAGACCCTCGCATGGGTTGCTGTCATTGCACTCTATTCAACACACAAACACAGAAAGACATTAATTACAATACACTATAGACATGGAATATAATAATAATAATAATAATAATAATAATAATAATACAGGGATAAAAGTGAGTGTAAATTATCATATAAGTGCCTAATGTAGTGAAAGCAGTGTGCACTGAACCCACAAACAGCTGCTAAGCAGTGTGTCCCTATGGACATGACAGAGGAGAGGCGAGGAGATAGCCGTCTTCTGGAGGACAGGGAAAGTCTCTATCAGTCTCAGGGTCAATTTGACAGAAAGCCCTCAGGAGCCTGTTAACAGAATCATAACAGCCACCAGAAGATAGCCTCCTTTGTTTGGAAGCCCAGGTCACATTAGCAGGAAGCTTGAGAGGAACTAGACAGTCCTTGGAGTATTATGTACCTTGTTTCTTATTCTAAGGATTACCAACCAGCAGGAGAAAAATGAGAGGTTTTCAGAACGCCAGTATGGCTCAGAGGAACTGAATAGCATCACTTTCTATAATCATAAATCTAACATACAAGCAGTAGCCATTTTATTAAGAGACAAAACAATAATGCCATAGATTTTTATAAGATATAAAAAGGACAGAGAGAAGGCGCAGGAATATGGGACAGCTTGATATATAGCTAAAAATGTATGTGCTATCATCAGTTCCTTCTTCTCTCCAAGTCTGAGTCATGGCCTACTGGCAAGAGGATGGGGGTGGAAACGAGCATTCATCTGGGCTTTAGGTTTCAAGAGATCAGTAATTTGATTTAGATTCAAACTGAAATAGATACAGTATCAACATGCTCAAACACCTGCTATTGCAACAGTATTAACATTCAAATGCTCATTCCAGCCTCCTTTTTATATTTCCCTTGCCTATGACCTTCTCTTATCTGTTCAGCCTTCTGCAGACTCCATGGTCACAGAGTTCAGACTCCCGGAGTGCCAACATAGAGTGTCACAGAGACTGGGCGAGGTGCAAGGGAAGAAAGGCACAACACACTGTACCCTCCAGTTGTGACAAAGCAAACATTTGTCCAACACAATATGACAATAATAAACATGTGGATGTGAAATAATCTTCCCCAAGCTGTAATGCAATATTCTCACCAATTTTATTTCATCTACCAGCCTGTACCTTAAAAAAGCAATTCACTCCTCCAGCTTTGAAACAGCTTTTAAAGTGAGGCACCGACAGGGAAAAGAAGGCGTTCGGCACATCTAAAATCTTTTGTCAGGAGCTTGACAAAAGCAAAAAATCATAGCGGTAAATGGAGAGGGATTTGTACTTTATAAAACAGGAAAACAGACATCCATTCGTTTCCCCAATGTGTCGAGCAGAAGCATAACAACATTTCACAGAAAGCAACCTCTTCATCACCAAGTTGTTTTCATTCTGTCCTCCCGGATGCTTTCTTTTTTGCTAATCCTCTCCCCTCACACATTGTTGCGGTCTCAGAGAAAATGAGTTAGATGGAGCCGGCCTATTGAGGAAGCAATTCGTAAATAAATGTGATCATGCAAATGTGATCTTTTCTTGTTAGAAACGGGCATCTGATGTGATGTGAGCGGTGGGAGAAAGAGAGACAGCGAGACAGATGGGGGTACAGAGTGAGGAATCAGCAGAGACAGTTCAGGCAGGGAAATTTGCTGTAAGTCGTGACTGTGGTAATAATGAGTAAATTCAAAAACCTTTTCTGCTGCAGCTTGTAGACCGCATGTGTGTGTGTGTGTGTGTGTGTGTGTGTGTGCTTTCTGACAGCACTGTGACTGACCCAGTTTGCCAAAGAGCTCCACTCCCAGCGCAGCGTAGATGAAGAACAGCAGCATGAAGAGGAGACCAAGATTTCCCACCTGGAAGCAATGTGTGTAAATATTACTTGTTTAAAGCTGCAGGCAATAGAAGACATTAAGATTCATTGCATCGTATTCATTCCATTTGACACTAACCTAACCATGCGTTATGATTTCATTCATAATAGAACATATTTACAAAAATGTCTTGCATTGAAGTAAACTTTTTGCTATTGACATATTCTCTAAATAGGCTGACACACATTAACCTAAGACACGTGCATTTATATACAGCACCATGCTTAATTAATTAATTCAGTTTACTCAGCAACTAAACTGATAGACTGTTATTACCTTAGCTGAAATGAACAGGCAGGCATGTTTTCTGTGTTACTTTTTGCCAGTTTTTTTTGCCAGCTTTGACATTTTCTATCAAAAGTCTGACCTGAGTTACTGACAGCAGCTTTCTACTCAGTTCACTAAAAAAGTGAACCTGAAGTGCTCCAGTATTTCTGGGCAGATCCTGTGAACTTCCCTGCACTTCCTATAACTACGTCTGCTTCATACCATCGGAAAGTTCCCAGCATGTTGTCGCTTATCCAGTTCCTTAAAACCTGTTCTTGTGCACTCTGTGCCCTGACGGTTATATGTGCACTCTTGACATTTAGAAAATAGCAGAACAATGGAGTCTGTCACTGCATGTGCATCATAATCTTTGGTGCAGCTGCTCTTTGCCTCCAAGAACTATGCCAGGCAGCAGGAGAGAGACCTGAGGTACTCCCACAACATCCGTGCACATGCACATAAAAGGAGCGTGTTGACTGAATAGAAAAAGCGCATAGAGTAACATCAGGCTGGAAGTCGGCCATCTAGTCTGACTCAGCGCAGCTCTGCGTTTAAGGTCCAATCCATGCAAAAATGCTGTATGAAGTGACCCTCTCTTAGAATCGTTAATTCAACTGACATCTTTGAGGCCACCATGTCCTCAGCTGCACCGTCTACTTTTATTGTGCCTTTAGAGATTAGTAACAAAGCAGATGAGTATTGCTTGTTTGTTGCTGTCAGATGTTCAATGTTAAGACATTGCTAAATAATGCTGTTATTTGTGACGTTTCACCTTTATTATCATGCACATTTAATGATAAAATCATGCACAATGCCGAGCTGTAGAGAGGTAGGAGAGGGCATGTACACAATGAGACGTTTGAGGTTCAGCAAACAAATTTTGTAACATGGACGGATATGACTTGAGTTAAATATTCATCAGCAAGCATAAATCTTTCAGAGAGCTGTCTATTCCAAACAAAACCTTCATATTTAACCCATATTCATAAAAAAGAAAAATCATAAATAAAACAAAATCACTCTTTCGTATCTCGCATTGTGTGTTTACCTGTGGCAGAGCTTGCATGACAGTATCTAGAAGAGCTCTCATCCCTGTGGCCATCTTCAGAAGTTTCAGTACTGCAGAAAGAGAGTGGAGGAGCTAGTTGTTGTTGCTGGTTTCGGTTGGACCTATTTGCTGCAGAATTTACAGTGACATGGCGGAATATGGTACAGCAGGGAGGCACTCAGATTTGTACTGTATCTATTTCTAGAAGCCAGGAAGCATCTGAAAACAATATACAATTTAAAAAATAGGGATATAAAGTGTGTGTGTGTGTGTGTGTGTGTGTGTGTGTGTGTGTGTGTGTGTGTGTGTGTGTGTGTGTTTCTACCTCGTGCTATTCTGAGTACCCTCATGATTCTGATGATGGTAGGATTTATAGGCAGTGCTGCGCTCATTTTCAGCTCCTCCAGGGTGATGCCCATGATGGACAATGCAACTATAGCTATGTCCAGCTGATTCCACCTAAACACACATAAAAACATTGTTCAACATTACCTCGCGTTACCCCAGTTTATTATTGCGAAGTACATGTGCAGCCTGAGTTAACTCAGAGCTGCGGCAGGGCACCCTGAGACAAGGAGCCATCCAAGTATAAAGCTAGGGGGCTAATACACGTACTCATGGAGCAGGAGTTATAATTTCACGCCACATATATTGCAATTAGGAAATAATGGCATTATAGTCCATAAATAACTAGTTCATTTTACAGCATTAGTTTTTGTGCATAATCACATCCCACTGTGGTACCTGTCTTTGAAGAACCTGTGTATGCCGAATGCCGCAAGTTTGAGAATGGCCTCGATGACAAAGATGCAGGTAAACACGTAGTTGCAGTACTTCAGAACCTCCTCTAAATACTGAACATACAGACAGAATTATTTTATAGCATCTCTCATAGCTTTAATTTTGTAAATAAAACAAGGAACATGTTCTGAAAGCTGTGAATAATGAAAATAAATGTAAAAAAAAATCAATCTAAATTCAAGTTTATTTGCAAACAAAGTAAATTCTTATTAGACTATGGGAGTGCTGTGTTAAAAATGAAAGGAGCTTATGGGTACCTTGGTTCCTTCTTCCTCCAGCGAACTATAATATGTGTCTCTGTGTGCAGAAACGTTACCTGCGGCTGATTGTAGTGCTCAATGCTCATGGTGAAGACATTGATGCAGATGATGAAGGTGATGAAGAGGTCCAGGTAGTGGCTGGTACACAGTGTGTGGATGGACAGACGCAGGGGAGAGTAGTCCGCATAGTAAGGTCTCTGCTTGGCCTCTGGAGCACACAAACAAACAAATATATACAAAGACGACAATTTTTCAAACAAAGACAGACAGAGACAGTGCAACTGTGAGTAACTGTGCTCTGAAATTGAAATATTACATGTGTCCAGTGGTGTGCACAGGAAGGTGCAGGGCCAAGGGAGGGGAATTTGCCACTACTGAGGCTACAAAAGTTCCCTTCTTATACTCTTATTCAGCTAATATATGCTTTGCCTTAATGAGATTCTACTATTTTTGGCATCTCAAGCACTACTCTACTAACCCTGGTCACAGTGGCGGTGTCATGTTTTCATTATCACCCCTGCCCCGCAGACAGTCTGTGCACATCACTGCCTGTGTGGTATGTTCAAATAAGAGAGGACATGAGAGTCACGGTGGGCTATATCATTCTTTTCATAATAATCCTTTTCATGATATAAATGGATCACAATTTAAGGCCGTTTATTAGCTCAAATGACTCATTCTTGGATACATATTACTATAACATCTCCTCACCTAGAAGTCACCTGGTTTTGTGTTTGTGTAAGTTATGTCAAGTGCAGCTTGAGGACAGAATGTTTAAGATGCTACACACTGCAACTGAACAGTGCTCACGTAAAAAACACTGTCTTTTTTATAATTTTTTCCCCCCCTGTTGTGGTAACACAAGAAGAAACCAGGTGTAACTAAGAAAGTCTGGTCTGGTATTTGTTGCCAGACAACTACTGCCTTGCGTAACCCTGTATAAGACTAAAAGAAGTGGCAAAATTGTGTATTTCTGGAAAAATCACAATGCTCCTTTAATAGAAGAATTTTTACAAGATTCTTTGCCTCTCCAATAGTTATATTCTTGTCATGGTAGAGAAGTCTCTGCTATGTATCAATAGAGGAGTAAAGGTTTCTATTAAAACCCAGACTACACTCTATACTTTTTGACAGGTGCGTTGCTCCTCCTTAGAAGGGAACGGTGAGACTGCCTTTGAATAGTAAACAGACTTTAAGAGTAGCTGTTATCATGAATAAAGCTCAGCGGTGGACAAAGCTGAGTAATATCCGAGTAATACCTCATTAAGAGGTGCTCGTGTGAATGTTTGGAACTATGTCTGTGCACTCGCATGTCCATATTTGACAACTGATGATTGTATTTGTGTGTGTGCGTGCATTTTAATGTCACCCTCCCAAGTACATCATGCTTACATGCCTTCGATGTAAAGGGTAATGTTTGTGGTTTACAGGGGCTGTGCAGAGTGTGTTCAACAACACATATTTTCCCAAACAGGGTCATTAATGAGTGAAATGTTGAAATGTTTCTAAGTAAGTATTCATTGAATCAATACTTATCTATTTATTAAATCTATCCATATTGCTTTAATTAGTCAATAGTTGCAGAACGTGACTGTGATGTTGAACACACGCTGCAGCCACTCTTCTTTTCAATGACATCAATAGTCATTTTAACCCATCAGATGTCAATAGTCTAAAACTTTTTGCCATTTTTTTTTTTCTTTTTTGATCGATGAGTAGACTCATTGCAAGGCCAAACACTGGAGTTTTTTTTTCTGATTAGATGACATTTGTCTGGACATTTACAGTTTTAGACTATTGAGACGTGTTACAAAGACAGGATGAAAAGAGCGGCGCTCTGCTCACACCATATACTGCCTTCTGGTGTCATTCTGTGATTGATGTGTTTGGTCGTTGGATATAATTTTGTGCTGTGGCCAGATCACGGTGCTCTTACATGTTTCTGTGTCTGCCAATGAAAACCGTGTGCTTCTACTCATTTCTTTTTATCTTTACTTCAGCTCAACATGTTACCACAATAAAAGAACAAGTCCTCACAAAACACTGATTTGTAATGTGAGCATTTGGACTTGTTTTTTGCAATAGGTGGTGTGTTAGAATGTGATTGTATTTTCTACAATCTGTTACTAGGTAACTACCTAAACATTGTCTAAAAGCTCAAGATATTACCCAAGATATTTGCAGATATAGCAGCCAAAACGTCTGCTATGTTTCTGAGTCTGCCAGTCAAAGCATGTTTAGAGGAAATGTCCTTCTTCTACCCGTGTCGAGAGACGCCTCAGGGTGTACATGCACTCGAGGGGAAGGGGGGCACTGGAATTTCACCGATCAAAATTTTGCTAGCAAAATTTCTCGAGACACATGGAGGAAAGGATCAACCTCGATCAGCTTCACATGCAGGAGGTGCTGCGAAAGTTTTTTTCAATAGTACTGAAGCCTACAAAAAAATTTAACATTTAATCTTTCTCATTGTGCATTATGAATGGTAATAAAACAGGGTTTGATATGAAAGAATATAATATAAGCATTTGAAGGAGGAAAAAGAGACTAGTGAGTACTGTATTATTGCTATAGTGATTTTGTACACTACAATGGTGGCAGTTCTGTTTTTAAAAGAGTGAGCAATCTAATTTTTTGATGGATTCATACTAATGTAGAGTTAAGAGGTTGGTTAGGTTGGCCCGGTTTCAGAAGTTTTCCATGCACTGTTAGGCGAGGGTCGGGAAAGGGCTGCAGTCATGCAGTTACATGCGTCAGACTGGCGTAGCCTACGCCTTCTGTCAGTGATCAATCACTGTTTGCGTGAGCTAGCCAGTCTTTCAAACTCTCCCTATTTTTTATGTTAAAGTCTGAATATATTTCCCTGTTTTCTCTCTCTCTCTCTCATTCTCTTTCTCTTTTTTTCAGGCTCTGAAAGCAGGCAGTGCTCAGAAAAATAGACTACCGACCAGCCCCTCCATTCTCCTTACTCCTGCGCTTTTTCTCTATCATTTTGAGCCTCTTCTCTTCTCGTAAGCGGGCCTCCTCCTCTTCCTGGTCTTGCCGGCACTTGTGGAAGTTCTCCACCACCACGCCGACAAACATATTGAGGACGAAGAAGCTGACGATGAGTAGGAAGGAGATGAAGTAGAGCAGCATCCAGGGGTTGTGGTTCCGTACAGGCTGAGAAGAGAGGAGCAGAGTAAAGAGGATTAAGCTTTTTAATAGTTTTTGTCCATGTCTGTATTGCTTAGTAAAGACACAAAACAGCCAGCTCTGACAACTATGTTTAACTCCTTGTGCTTTTGACCTGGTTCGAGCAGGCAAGTGACACAAATCCCGAATGCCAAGCTGCCAGTGCAATGCTTCACAGTCTGTAATCACATACAGTAAGTAGAACAATGTGAATTCTCTGAAAATACTTGGATAACTTTGTGTCAACTTTCCAGAATTCAAAAGGATATTTTCATTGTCTTGATGATATCACAATTAAAAATTTCTAGACACTTGATTTATTATGCAAATTTGACTTTCAGCACATTACACCACAGGCAGTCCTGGATCTGAGGAGAGCCTCATCAACTCGAAGCTTTGAAGTTCCTGCTCTAATCTTCTCTTTCAAGCCTTGCTTTTGCTTGGAATCTGTTATAAAGCCCCACTGTCATTTAACTTTGCTCATTCTTAAACATTAATTTGATTGTTCACTCCCGCTCTGTGGCATTTTAACTCAATGTGTGTTTGACAATTCTACCACTAAGGCAACTTTTAAGGCAGGTATTTGCACACGCTGATGTCTAAGCTTCCAATAGAGATTACAATGTTCCATAACATGCATTATCTATACACAGTAAAAAAGGCCACAGTACACCCATGATTGGAAATGGATCAGGCTTCATGTAGCTCATACCGAGCCATGCACAACTGTTTGAAACCAGTTCGGGATGGCTCGGTACATTCCTCACATCATTACCTGTTGGTCCACTCCCACCGCATCCAGCCCGTCATACATGATGTTGACCCAGCCATCCTTACAGGACAGCACAAACAAAGACATCAGAGCCTAGAAGGGAAACACAGAAAAATAAGTCAAAACACAGGAATTTTCCTGGTCCTAATATTATTACACTAGGAGACTGGTCACAGTATGAACATAGCATCTTGTGCAATGTTAGCCTGTAAGTATCCCTCCCAATGATAATCAGCGGCTGACAGTACAAAATAGATATTATATTTAGTCTTGATAGTAGATTTGATATTGGTTTGAAAATAATGCTTCTAATTATAATATGACTTTTTACTTTTTATAAAATACAGTAAGGAACAGTGATTTTTCAAATTGTCTAAATGTAAAGTAAATAATCACATTCTTAAAGTGATATATGTGTGTATATATCACCTTATAGGTGGATGAACATTTTATACATAAAAACACACATTTCCTACTGTATTTTATTTTCTGTTTCATACTGTACCACTCCTGTCACCATAGACCCCTTCGAGGAGCCTAAGCCACTAATGTATTTACCGCAATCAATACAAAGTTTACTGCTGCTCTGACTCTTGAATTACTTTAAATGAGGCAAAACAAACTTTTTATTAGTAGTGTTCTGCTAGCTAATGTTTTTTCTTAGATTGTGTTTGCCTGGACACTAATCTCCTTCCCTACATCCCACTCCTCCCCTTTCTTACCCTCGGTCCATTAATTCGCACCTGAATAAGGTTGTCAAAGTTGTACTTCCTTCGTATCCAGCGGTAGCTGGCCTGCAGACAGTCAGACTTGTTGGTGATGTTTTTGGTGTCCAGACCCTCACAGTGGTAGAACTTCCCTTTGAACAGCTAGAGAGACAGAGAGAGAGAGGCAGAGATAGAGAGCGAGGTCTGCGGGGCTATTTGGCTGCCATTTACACATTATCTCGATTGCACTGGAGCTTGGGGCTTTTTAAACAACAGACTATTAATGCCAGGAATAAAAGGACGTTTCATGGAGCACATTCTTATCAGAGCTAAAAGCTGACCTGGGGGTCATGTTGTCCCTTTTCACACTTAATCTAATTGTCATTCTTTCAAAACTCACGCTCTTTAGCAACAAAAGCAAACTGTCTTTTGTATGTGCAAGACACATCCCCCCTCAAGAAACAATCACAGATGCAGCCGCTCAACAAGACTGACATTTAAGCTACGAAGGGTAAAAGGCTTTGTCCTCAAGCTTAGAAAAAGCAAATGACTGCAAATACTGCTTTGAGTATCATCAGTGCAGCGTGTGCATTGAATCCTTTCCTACATGTAATGAAATTGTGACTTGTTTAAAGCGAGCACCAGTTTGTGTGTGTTACGCAGTGTGAATGCAAATTACCTGCACTCCCAAGATGCCAAAGACGATAAAGAAGGCGCAGCAGATAAGGACAATATTCCCAATGGGTCTGAGAGAGGTGATGAGTGTCTCCACAACCAGCTTTAGTCCTGGGGCTCGGCTGATCACCCTGGAAGACAGAGTTTGTTAGTACGAGCACATATAGTCCAGTCTACTACAGACACAAATACAAGCAATAGAAATATGAAATAAGATGGGATGCTTCCTGTATGTGTGGTGCTTACATACAGACATACAGTATATATGTCTCCACAGAAACTAATAACCAACACCTACACACACACACACACACACACACACACACACACACACACACACACACACACACACACAAATACTCTATGTACCTTAGTGGGCGTAGTGTCCGTAACAGGCGTAGGACTCTGAGGATCCCCAGGATCCTGTTTCCGCCAGTATAGGCCAGAGAGACCAGAATATCGACCAGAGACACAAACACCAACAAACCATCCAGAACGTTCCAGCTGGACTGGAGGTAGGTCTGCTTCCCAAAGCAGAAACCGAGAGCTACAACCTGTCGAATCCAACCCGAAATTATCAAAACATAACTTAAGCTATAACTACAGAGTTACTGATGCAGAATTAACATTAAAAACATTTACTTAGCGCATACTATAAACCAGTGTTTCCCTAATATCAGTCATGCACAATTCCTAAAATAATTATACTATAAGTTAAGTACTATAAGTCCATAGTGGACAACGCAGAGGAGTGTGTCAGTGGCAGACTGCTGTCCCAATCGAGCTCCACCAACAGACTCCAAAACTCTTTCGTCCCCCTGGCCATCAGACTGTACAACAGCTCTTAGTCAAGGCAGGGAGGACAATAAACAATAGATAATGGACAATTTCTACCTCCATTTGCACTCCATTGCACTCCACTCCATTTGCAGTGTTTACTGTTTGCACTGTTTCCTGTAGCTACTGTGTTATAAGTTTATTATATTTTATTTTTATTTTTAGTTTAATGTACGTTTAATGTATTGAATATGTTTTGTTTTGTATGCTACTGGATACTTGAATTTCCCTCGGGATAAATAAAGTATCTATCTATCTATCTATCTATCTATCTATCTATCTATCTATCTATCTATCTATCTATCTATCTATCTATCTATCTATCTAAGTTAAAAATAAACCACATTTTAGATTCAATATACCTTTTTCCCATGCAATCATAAACCGCTGTAAACTCTCAACAGCAGTAAAAGCTCTGGATGATTCACCACACTGATGGAAATAAAACTGTGATGTTTACCTTAATGGCCATCTCTGCCAGGAAGATCACAGTGAAAACGTAGTTGGACACACTCAGAAACACTCGCTCCTAAAGAAGAGAGTGAAACAAGAATATATATGTATATATATATATATATATATATATATATATATATATATATATATATATAAATGTAACTGTTGCGTACTAGACATTTTGTATTCATAACAGAACATGTTCTCTCTAAACGGAGCAAGTACCAGCTGCTTTATACAATTAGCCTGTTATTTTAAGGGAGTCATGTATTGTATCTGTGTGCCTACAGTTTGCCCACTGAGGTAAATCAGCCCCAAAAGCCTCCAGTCAGTTTTATGTGCAGGGAACTTTTCTATTGGGTCTTGTTTCACATTTCAGCACTAAGTAACCAGTGTAAATCAGTGAAAGGTTTCTCTAGATATTTCTGTGAAATGGACAGGACAAAAAGATCTTTCAGGCAACCAAAACAGTTTCACATGGTGAGCCTATAAAAGCAGGTATTCATTTGAAAGCTCAGTAAATTATGAAATAACTGAATCCACTGGTTACAACTGAATAAAAGATTCTGTTTTGGGTTTACTGTTTTATATTTACCTGTAAATAACTCCACTTCAGTGTAGAAAGTTGCATTCAGGAATAAGGAAGTGTTTTAAGACTGAAAAGCATTTAGACACCTTGTACAGTAAGGGTGTGTGTGTGTGTGTGTGTGTGTGTGTGTGTGTGTGTGTGTGTGTGTGTGTGTGTGTGTGTGTGTGTGCGTGTGTGCGTGTGTGTCTGTCTGTCTTACCGTGCTGTGAGGCTGTATATCAGGTCTTTCCAGGGCAATGGTGATGCAGTTGAGGAAGATGAAAACCAGAACCACATGGTCGAACAATTTGTGAGAGATCACACTTTGGCACCACACACGGCACCTAAACACACAAAAGCGCAGAGTCATCTATTACATGTCTACGGTTGGTTAAAGGTATTGACCAAACAATTAGTGGTGAGAAAGCAGTAAAGATAAGAAAGATAAATGGGAAAGGGGAACCACGATAATTATGTAAAAAAGAGGAAAGAGGGAGTAAGAAATCCAACTGAAACTAGAACCATACAGATTAATGTTGACATTTTAAATATATGTGTGCATATGTGTGTGTGTGTGTATGTGTGTGTGTGTGTGTGAGACTCACATGTTGTCTGGAGAGAACAAATACAGCGTCCAGTCTTCATGCTCTTTGCACCAGTGGGGTTTCATGTTACGGAGCCGTTTTTTGATCCAGTGGCACATAGAACTCTGCAGAGGTGAGAGATCAAACATGCACATTATCGCCAATGGCAACTGTGGAAATCATCAATATATATTGTTACCAACATTTTTATTGTCAGCGGTGAAATCATTACCTTTATTACACCATCAGCACCAAAGCTACAGTCATTACCATCATAATCATGCTGTCATTGGTCTACTCGAGGTAAAACACAGTATTACTGTGTAATGGGTCATTTTTACCCATTTTAGGCTGGCGGTTCTAGTGTTAAACACCTTTTTAAAAACTACTTAGATATTACATACACAATATGGAAGCCTCAGCTGTGTGGAGTACATGTGTTTCCCTATTTTTAAAAACAGATTTTATTAAATATTATCAAATGCATTTTGCATTTAAAACAACAGCCGTACTATGAGAAATTTACTTTCCCAATTAACAATAACACCACAAAAAGCGTTCAAAAACAATACTTAGTTTAATCTGAGTTTCCACAGAGTTGCTGATGTTAGCACTTTAAATCTATGGGGGCACAATAAACAAGCGTTTTCTTGCATAAGTAGAGATGGTGGTAACTGGACCACAACAGGCAGACTCCCAGCTTAGCTAGTAGAAAGTGTTTGTGAAACTCATTAAAGTTTCTAATAAAACAAACATTAGAGAGCTTAGGTGTGCAGCTTCTGTACTTCAGGATTCTAATTAAAAACAGCCCAAAGTCAAGCCTCTCAAACATCGCTTATTTGGCAGACTGCCGCTGGTGCGATTGTGTGCGCATCCCTGCGTGTCTTTCCGTGTGTGTGTGTGTGTGTGTATGTGAGTGTCCAAGTGTGAGTGTGTGTTTAAACTGGATAAAAAGAACCTGCTGCTCATGGATATCCTTGTTGCTGAAATCCATAATCCTTGACATAGACACACATGGAGAACCACGTGGATATACACGTCTCAGCTGGCATGTCACACGCACACACCGATGCATGCTCTTGCTTGTGCACATGCAACACACACATCCACGTACGTGCATACACTGGTAGAGGGTCTGTTTTGCCTCCCATATTCAGTGTGTCCAGGGAGAGGCCTTTTGTTCTGGAGAATTTCATGGCTGTATAAACTCAACTGGAAGGCAATAAAACCATCAAGACCGTCGCAGCAGAGGTCATCCAAAACCACCGTGAAGTACACCCTTCTCCACTTCAAACACTCTTAATGTACAACCACACTGACTGCACATACACCAGTTGTTTTGTACCCACTGAGAAAACAATTACTGGCCCTAGCAAATCAATTACAGCATGACAATTAGTGTCTCTCTAGGTCTTGCAGTGTGAACACAAGAGGAAAAAGGGCAAAGAAAACAAAAACAAATTGGCTAAGTACAAAAAAGAGAAAAAAGAGAAAAAAGTGAAATAAACTGTGTAAACAGAGTCACAGAGGGCAGATTAGGAGATTAAGAATGTACACAAGAGAGCTAAACCACGGAGGCTCAAATGCTTAGCAAACGTGTCACCAGGCTTATAAAACCCTACCCAATTTCTCTCTCAGGTTATTTTGAAAGTTACGACTCATGACAACTTACGTCATCATCCATGTCGTCCTCAGGCGAGGAGTCGTCCTTGGGGTCAGAGTTCACGTTCGGATCATAGGTCTGGGTCCTCCCGTTACAGTCGCCATACTCCATCACTATGGAAGGGCAGAGCGTGGACGCCTGCAGCAGCTCCAGGGTCTCCGGCCGTAGTCTGTTGTTCCCCCCGGCCTCGTCCCTGTCCTCACCACTATCTTCCTCTTCCCCACCCTCCCCAGACAACAGGCTCTCTCTCTCCCCGCTCGTGTCTCGCCTTTTGAGGCTCGGCGCCCTTCCCAGGCTGTTCCAGCTGGAGCGTCGGCTTCCCCATGAGCGGGGAGGAAGAGGGGAGCGCCGTCCGGGACTTGAGAGGCTCTTCAGAGACAGGAAACAGAGGGAGAGCAAAGTGTAAGGCTATGACAGTATGTGTGTCTGTGCAAGAGTTGCTTCGAAAGTGCTACCTGGCGATGGTAAAAAAGTAATTATCAAAAGTTAGTGATGATATTATGATGATGTGAGTTTGATAGAAAGTTTCAGGATTGTTCCTAGAATCAGAGACAAAGGGCTTCTGTCTTGAGATATTTTCCCCAGGGGTGGAGTTATTTTCCATAATTCCAAAATGTTCTTACTATTCACATGCTAGTTGACTACAGGATAAAATGTTATGCCCATATGCTCACCTTCATTGAATATTTCAGGTTCAAAAGATCGTTCCTTCCCTCTGAGCTAACACCAACTAATGATTGTCTATATATTACCAGATATTGCTTCAGGCATCCATGATTTCCTTGTAGAATAAACTCTACCTGGGATTTAGCACCTTGACTCTATCTCTGTGTCTTAAACATAGGCCTACTCTATAAATAAAACTGCCTTAGCTTGCTTTGCATTGGGCGTCCCACTATAGACAGTTATGTAGACTGGAAACTGAATTAATATGGTATGGTGAAGCTGCAAAATTTGGATTACTACTCAAAAAAATATGATAAAAAGTCGTTTAAAAATAGGACTGTGAAATGTGCTGCTTCTCAGTCCTCTGAGCAGAATTTAGGGAATTAAGAAGTCCTTCATGGTAGCGGATCTGACTGATTTCTGGGTCACCCGTAGATTGAAACATTTAAAGCCTGTGATTAACTCCAATGTTACCTCCTGGGAAATGAGTCATTGGTTCTTCAGGCCCTTTGTGGTCCTCCATTTGGGACCACTGGGTCTGTTTATTGTCTCATATGCGTTATATCCAAGCTTTGTATTTGCCTCCTTCTTATAGTAAATCTTTCCTAACTTAACCTTTAACTTTTCTAATAGAAGTTCATTTTGGAATGTTACACTTCTCACACTGTGCATATTATTAAAATACCTTAAATATACTGTTTATGGCACCTGCATTTATTAATGACTACTTGCTGGTTTGTGAATGGACAGTTTTAGGATCCCTTTCGTATGATAAAGTGTTTGATATAACTCACCAGGGAATGCTGGTCATAGGCTAAGGGTTCCATGGAGGTGGAGCTTCCACGGCGAGACTCTGTATGACCAGTTCCTGCCTCACAGAAGCCCAGTCCCCCTTCGCCATATTGAGGCACACCCTCTCTGTATATGAGCTCCTCTCCAAGGATGGACTCAGGTCCCAGAGAGCTCTTCGGAGTGGGCATGGGTGTGGCTGCAGTGCGCATGATTATAGGAGGAGCCATCGAGCCACGAGGGTCAACGTGACCGTTGGCTGTCATCATGAGAGAGTACATTTTTAGCTCTGTGGAGGAGAAATAAAGTCGTTATTATCATTTACTCATTTAGTTATTTATTCACACAATTTGAACTGAAGGTCATTTAACCTACCAGTGTCTCTGAGCTGCTCAACCTTCTCGTCCTCCTCAAAGTTGTCTGATTTCTTCTCATCATCTGACTCCGACCGATTAGCATCGCCCTACAACACACATGCAAATAAGCATTTTTTTTTCTATATTTATTTCCCTTTTTTTCCAATTACGGCACAGAGTGCAAGCACATCAGCACGCTGCATTTACTGCACAGAGAATATTTTTGTGGTTGAAGGCTCACTGTGCTCTTGGGGTGCACATGATAACAGGGTTGGATGGAGAAGAATTGATGGTCTAAAATAATCAATGGGCGTGTTCGGGACTGGTTATAATCTTCATTCTCTCGTCCCCTTTAAAAAGCAGTGGTGCCTTGCATGATTGTGACAGTTTGGTAATTGAGAGTCCGAACCTGCTCCATTGGGAGTTAATTAACAGCAAGAGAAGGCCCTCATGCGGCGTTCACACAGTTGTGCATGAGAGATGCTGTTACAAATTAGACATCTTTACTCTGTTCCCCTGGCATTAGTGCCCAAATTGTAATAAAAAAAATGATGTGCAGTTACATGTGTCTACCAGCTGGAGAATGTATAACTAAACACAAATGATGAGTTTTGGAGAGCTTTGTTTATTGTAATTTTGGAAAAGTCTATGAGGGAGTGCTTTCATCAACTTGTGTGATGACTAAAGCACAATAAATGAGTGCACCATATGCAGTGTTGACCAGATGCCAGCCGGGACGCGGTGATAGATCCAAACACTGTGAATCTTGACAGCCGAATTGCACTGCGCCACTACAGTCCCTCCCCGAAGTACCAAAAAGGTTAGAACATGCTTTGCGCAGTACAACCACAAAACCTAGAGCCCTGTATCTCAAAGAACACTTTATTTGAAAGAAAAAATTAAAAATAAGACAATAAAAGAAGTCTTTTTTTATTCATATTCTGCATTCAGCACTATAAAGTTTAATAATTATCATTAATTAAAAGGCACTAATTAAATATTGTATAAAAACAGTTGTTCTCACCTCAGCCTGGAAGCCCTCAACCAAGATGGCCACAAGTAAATTGAAGAGCACATAGTTGCCAAATGTCATGAGAGCAACAAAGTAGAGAGCCGCCCATGGAGAGGTGGAGGCCATGCCATTATACAACACCACATTCCAGTCCTCCTGTGTAAGAATCTAAAGATTGAATGAAACACAGACAGATTTAGGCATAAATAAGGAAGGAGTGGAGGGGAAGAGATGGGTGGAGGCGAAAATAGACAAGGATGGAGGTCACGTTTAGAGATGTAGATTTGAAAAACAAGAAAAAGAGTAAAGGTCCATAGACATGAAGACTTGGAGAAAAGGAAGGAAAAGGCTCTGAGGTTAAAGAAAAGAAGACACAGAAAGAGAGAGGAAGAAAGACACAGATGGAAAGGCAGGACAGGAAATGGAACAATATTAGCCGATCCAGGTTCAACATGCTTTATAAAACCCAGTAGTGAGCTACTTTTATTGCCATCCTGCCACAATACTTCAACTTCATACACATAGGATTACTATGAGTTGATGTGCAAAGTGTATGTGGGCGTGTGTAAGTGTGTGTGTGTGTTTGTGTTCGCCTAAATCAATGTGAGGGATGAAAGCATTTAAAAGTAGGACGGTGTTCATGATGCAGCATGAAAGCTCACTCCGTCTCCACCCACTCATAAAACGCTGTGGCAGGAAGGGAATTCACTGTGCTGTCTGTATGAATGCACACATGCATGTGTGCACAGATTTGTGTGTACTGTAGCTACTCCCCAGAACACTATAGTAAGTATATAGTGTGTGTAATGCCTTCACATGACAGTCAGTTCTGGGTAAAATGCTTTTTCAGCATCTTACTCCTACACACACACACACACACACACACACACATCGAAGGGAGACAGTCCACTGCATTCTGTGTTCTACCTTTCTGCTGACGCATCCAGTATAGAAAAGAGGACAATCTATCTGGAGCGATTGAACAATATCTCCACATAAGGAGAGCAAAAAATAGAAATAATAGTGAAAGGTATGGTGTGGATAAGCAGAATTTCTCATTTCCCAGCTTTTGACTAATGAGCAGGACTTGGCAGTTACACGCACACAACTACACACATACACATCAGAGTTTTACATTTTGATTTGGGATGGCCAAGAAGCACACACAAAATGTACACTAACAAACTGCCCAGCTTAGCTTCCACAAATATACTGTGTGAAGGATGGACATTTTTGTCTGTCTATCATACATTTCCACCTACGCCAGTACGTCACTCTGTGGTGATAAGAACCATGTCTGAGCTCTTGTTTTGAAAAGAAGCAAGTAACATATCTGTCTCACTGCAGGAACGTTTTTCAGATGACGCGTGCATGACTGGCAGCCTAATAGTTAAGCTGTACAGGTTTACGTACAAGCAACACCTGTCAACTGTAACAAGTCTTAATTACCATGTTTCATTTAGGGCTGCAGAATATGGTAAAAAAAAAAAAAAAAGTGATATTGCAATTACTTTGACAGATATTATGATGCGCTATGATTAACGATTAATGGGAATGATCATTTTTGATTGCAATTTTCATTTTCACTGAAAAAAACTGTGAAAGTCACGATGACGTGACATTGCTATGTTTTGTCACCCAATTTATCTTTATAAAAAGGTAAAATGTGTATAATTAACTATTTTCATGAACAAATCAGAAGCTTTATATCATCAATAAGAATACAAAAAGCAGTTGAACCTGCTGTTAGACAGACCAAAAATTAATAAAGCAATTATTATTGATAACATGTGTATAGCTGAGTGAAATCTTATATTAAGTCAGCATCAGTACAGTCTTGGAAAAGTAAGAAAACTAAGAAAAAGCTGAAGAAGCAAGAGTCAATCTGTTGAAAACTCACCTGGAATACAGTGACGATGGCCCAGAGTAGAGAGTCAAAGTTTTTACGGTCGGGGATGGTGTCTCCATTCTCTGTCTGAAGGCTGAATTTACAGCCAAACAGATGCATACCCAGTATACTGTAGAAAATAAAAGAATGCAGTCATGATCATTTCAACGTATGCATTGTGTGTGTGTGTGTGTGTGTGTGTGTGTGTGTGTGTGTGTGTGTGTGTGTGTTTGTGCATGTGGTGTGTGTGCATACCTGAAGGTGAAGATGAAAAGCATCAGCAGCATGCAGAATGTGGCCACATTGTCCATGGTCTTCATCAGCACCACCAGTTGTCTCCTCAGGGCAGGCAGGAAGCGAACCAGCTTCAGAACCCGCAGCAGTCGAAATGTTCGCAGGACTGACAACCCGCCGTCTGCTTGACCGATTATCTCCCACACACTGAGAACCACAAACAACCAAATTTGTATTAAAACACTATTAAACCGAGTAACATAACCTCGCATATCAAAAAGTCCCCTGATCCAATCTGAGCTTTATAGAACTCAGTGACAGCCACACAGCAAACTTCGACTATGACAGGAACAAGAATCTGCTGTGGCAGCAAGCAAAGCTCCTCCTGTGTGATCCATAACAAGTGTGTCAATCTTAGCTATTGTAAAGATAGATGCAGCGGCTGTGAACATTTGACACTTGAAACCCAATGACTGACAAGCTGGAGAAAAAAATAAGAAAAGGGAGCGGCTCAAAATCTGGGTTTAGCAGTTGTCTAGTTTGTGAAATCTGCATTGATTGGAGGCATGTCTTTACATTGGGTTTTTGCTTTGTAATAAAATGGATTGATTACCTGATAATAACAATGATGCTATCGAATATGTTGTATGGGTTCCTGATGTATCCAAACAAGCCAAAGGCCAGCAGCATGAAGCCCATCTCCAGGACAAACATGCTGGTGAAAACGATGTTACTGATCTCCAACACATCGGTCAACTCCTCAGGCTGGGGGGGAGAGAAAAGGGAGACAGAAAAGAAGAGGTAGAGTAGAAAGGAAAGAAGGAAGGAATGAAGAAAGAAAAAAAGAAAGAACAAGTCAGTTAATATCTCCACTCTATTATGCTACAGTTGTAAAACCCTTTTGGTATTAGTGCCCTGAGCCGAGACATGATCAATCAAGTTCAGAGCTGCAGTCAGGCCCAATCAATCAAATGGGACCAACAGCACCAATCCATCACTGCTGATCTACTCCACTTACCTCACAGTACAGTCACTGATCCAGCAAGATGTAAACCAAGGCCCCCTCATAAAGCATGTACTCAAGTTTTGCGCTCTGGTAAACACATTATGGGGCCAAATATTTAACTTTGCTTTATGGAAACGGTTTGCTGGAGCTGCATCAGGGAGCTAAAGGTGCTGATTCGGATCAAAAGTTGTGACTTGGGGTTCTAGCCTATAGCTTGCTTTAATGAAACTTGTTATTTCAGGCACACTTGAGTTTATATAGTGTGTTTCTCACCTGGTCATGTAATTTATTTAATGGTCCATGGTCCATTAAACGGCAATAAAGGAAGTTTGATGCTTGTCTACAAGGCTAAAAAAACAATCAAATTTGCAAAAGCTTTTTAATCGGATGATCTCCTGTAATAAACACAATGCTCTCTGATATTCCCCTCTTTCACTTTTTCTAGCTTGTATCATGATTCAGTGCTGACAAGCTTTGCACATTCACAATTAATTAATAATTATGATCCCCAGACAACTGAATCACTCTAAACCATAAATTCTCAGCTCTATAGTGAGCCTTGTAGTTTGCAAACCCCTTCAGCTTGTGACTTTTATTCTCATGTTACGCATGGCAGGCTCATTAAAACTAATTGTGATTCTTTTCATGTGGGGATCAACAAGCAACAGCCCCAAAAGCCCCCGGCGTATAAAAGCAGGCGGACCATAATGTGGACTAATAAACACACTGACAAGATTTATAAAATCCCAGATGTCCTGCTCCTACCGGAGAGAGGAGTTAACCTTCAGCCTGGGTTACTCTGCACTATCAGCACCCTGCAGAAACATCCAGTGTTGTTTGTGTGTTTCATGTTGTTGGAAATTTTAGAAAATGTTGTTGCATATAAATATTTTTAGTATATCTTTGATGAAGCTGGAATCAAGGAGACAGATATATAATAGCATTTCTTTCATTAAAATCACAGCTATTACAACCAATTCAAGCTAAGTGATCACAGATAGAGGGCGCCATACTACACAGCACTCATCACCTCACCTCACTCCACCCCAAGCACATAGAAACGGAACACAGATCCTCCTGAGAATAAGTAAACTACAAACTTTTTACCGCCACCTTTCAAGACGAGATGGGGGGGGTGGGGGGTTCCTATTGAAAAGATCAATGATGCAAAGCACGTACATTCATTTAAGTACAGCGCTTAAGTACATTTTTGATGTTCTTTACTTGAGTATTTCAAATTCAAGCTATTTTACACTTCTACTCTTATATATTACTTTTACTTTTTAAATTACAATTTTCTATACAAAACATAGTTTCTATAATGTATAACCTACCCGACTGGTTATATACCACTACTTCTGTACATTTACTTTGATAACATTTTGCTTGCAGAACCTATACTAGTATTTTAATAGTGTAATACTTTTTCTACCACTGGAAAAGATGCATTTTGAGTGTCACTTTCAGGATCCTGGATCTCACTGCAAGAGAAAGATAGGGCACATGGCTTTTTCTATCTTTTTCAATTTCAAGCATATTTGAGCATTTGTTGTTAGCATAATATATCACTGTATGATTAGCTGCAATGATAAGTGGTTCCATTTTATGCTGTAATTGCTGCAGACAAAACACAAACAGCCATTTGGACATTCTGAAACAGAGCCTGTCTAATCCATTTCTTTACTGACCTTAGCAACTGCAGGAGAAGTGTGTCTGGTTGATTGCCAATCCACTGATCCATTACTCACATTACAGCACTAGTTTGACGCTAGCTGAAATGTTTACTGCTACAGCTTATATAACCTTGACCTCACTGTCAATATGAACTGGGTTGCTGTATGCGGAGTACACCTACAGTGCCGTACACGGTTGTCTAATCTAAAGCACACAACATCTCTCTTTTTGTATCTTTACTATTTTCGGCTGATGAGCTTTTGAGTTAATTGGGACAGTCGTGAAGCTTGAAAACTGAAGCAGAAACGCCTATGCAAAAATAAAAGGACGCAGAAGTAATGTCAGGGGACTCAAGTACAGCTTTTGGTGTGCTGCATGGTGTTGAAAACAATGCCATATTTTCTTTTAAAAGAGCTGGGCAGACAATAGAAAGACTATAGCTGTTAGTAGACCTGGCTGTTTGTTCAAAATGTCTTTCACTGTCCAGCCAGCACATAAAAACTTTAAAGTACTTCAACAAAGCTTTGAAAGAGTTTTCAGCCAGCTATTCTATCGTAAGCAGTGACAATAGAGTAGACTCACATACATTATTATTTAACAGAGGACTACTGGCATTTTTCATTACCTTTTGGCCCACTGTCTACACACCAGCCAAATGAAAGAGCATACTGCAGACTTGCAGGGTAATCATTTCCATCCAATGCTGCAAGGCAGTTTTTGTGCCTGATAGGATTACAAATGTATCTTCACTTACTGCTTTACAGTGTGTTGAGTGGGGAGAGTATAGTATGACATTGTAAGATAAAACAATACAAAGTTAAATATGGTAATAGCTGAAGGTATGGTGGCTCTGAGAGCTCAACTCATTGCAACTTTAAGTTATATATACAAAATGGACTTGCCACCAGGATGTGGCACTAGAGCAACAGCATCTCAGACCAAAAGAATGGGACAGAAACACACTAAAATTCACCAAAACTGACTTTATTATTCTTTCCACAGTCTTTGTAACAATCACCAATACCGGTTTTGTCAAAATAAATGATACAATTAATTGAGTTAGATGTAATGGCCCTAACGTAAGCTAACATTATTGCTTGGGAACAAATGTGTCCGTGCACTTAAAGTGCTTGTTTTTGCCATTGACAGGCACAGGTTGTCATTCTAAGTGTCTTTTGTGACAGACTTTTTGCTTCATCAGAAACAGTCGCTCACCACTAGAATCTATAGACAAAAATGGTAACTAATTTTTCTTGCATATCATTATAACATCATAACTTCATTCAAAGTGGATGGAAACAAAATAAAGAATTGCCTTTTAATTGTTCCAACAATTACCAACTTTAGTTTGGACTAGATAAATCCTTAATACACCAAAGTAGATGAGAGTCGCTCTACACAGCTGCACATGGAGTAGACCAGCTTTGAAAACAAACCACAGATCGGCCTCAAAAGCAGCACAGGGGGAGGGAATATGACGTAATTTTCTGCTCAGGATGCCATGACTCCACTCCATCCTCACCAATTGTACAACACCTATGCAGCATTTAGAAAACAACACTGCAAATAAAACACAACCAAATACAAAAATGCTGCAAGTAGCAAAGGCAACAACAGAAAGTGTTTCCAGAGGACACGATAAAGTGTTGAACAGGGCCAGGACATGCTTGTCGTTACCATGGTTTGTAACACATGAAGTTACTGAAGTTGGCTATCCATACATGGTGTTGGAAAATGAGCTAAGAGGTTTTTTTTTTGGTGGGACAAGAAGTGCACCCCAGCAGTGTCCTGGCATGTTCATTACATTTCAGTGTCTCCTGGAAATAGTTTCATTGACGTTGTTGTCTTTTCTCTATTTGCAGCATTTTTTCTAACTGCTCTGCATGTGTTGTCAAATTGGTGAAGATATTTTCTTAATTTGCTTGTGTTTTGTCTATTTGCTCTCTGGGCCACCGTATGAACAGCTCAAAGCAGAGAGCTAAAAAGGTCAATGAGCTTGCAAAAGCATACATCGGTGTCTCCTCTGGTTCTGTGTTTTTATGTTTGATGTAATTCTGGTGTCCGTTCTATCTGATGGCAACATTGTGGACAACAAGATGGAGGGAAGAAAAAGTTGAAGAGCTGGTAAAATTTAAAGATTAGAGAGAGGCAGGTTTTTTTTAACGTTAATCCTACCGACTGGGGAACCTGCAGACCCAGAGGTATATTTTTGTCCTATAACACAGGTGCTTTATTCTATCATTCCAATTTTTTCATAACTCAAGTCAATTCGTTCTCAATTACTTCATATCAATGTTGTTTCTTTCTAAAAGTCAATTAGTGCCTTTTGAAAAAACTAATGTACTGGGATCCTAATGTATTGCACGTCTGTTTTTAGGGAGACGGACAGATTTCCTAATGTGCTCTCACATACACAGTATGCAAAATAACTGCCACTTTTTCTAAAATAATCCAGATTGACACGAATTACATAACTAACTATGTTTTGAGAAGAAATAAGTTAACATTTTCCTATGATGGTTGTTTCTTATGGTAGTTTATTATTGGGGTCTCCAGGGACCCCAGTCAGTAGTATTTGTATGTTAAATATGTTGGTAGGAAGAGGTCTTGCAGCCAGCAATACAAATGCTGGTGGGAAAACTGAAAAGAAAAACTCTTCCATCTATTAATAAATCCCAACGAAGTGCCCTTGAGCTGTCAACTTTAGCCTGTGACGCATTTTATTTTATAGTAGCAGTTCTAGATTGCCACGATCATTAGTAACTAAGTGGTTTGAAATAATTAGAAGCTCTTAACCATATGTCAATATATTTTATGTATTCTACTATAGTCCCATGAGCATTCTGAACTATTACTTTAGACGTTGCTTTCCACTACCATCATTATGTTTGACTGACCAGGTGATCAATCAGAATGAAATACTGTGTCAGTGCCTGCAAGAAGACATTTCCAGTGAGTGTTTACGTATTTGAATACAGCTCTGCATATGACCTTGGCCTTAAGAATATGAGAAACAAAAGCACAACAGAGAATGTAGCTTCTCTGGCAGAGCAGGGTAGAGGAATGGCCTAGACTATAAAGCAGGACACTCACATCAATAAAAACAATCCTGAAAAACACAGAATCTAATAATGTGGACCAAATCATACTGTGTATGTATATATTTATATATATAAATATATAATCAATATACAATACATATATAAAAGGGGCATTAATCGTAGTATAGTTGGAGCAATGAACCATTAAACAAAAACCAAAGGAAAGTTATGCATAAATCATGCATAACACAAAATCTACCTTTAAGCTTATCTACACTGTGCATTCCTTTATGTTTGGGGGTTTAGCGTCCGTGCTGTCATTTGTGAGTGATTACGTTTGTGTCACTCATTATTAAATTACGAAACATCATATATATATATAAAAAAGTCATACATCCTTTCATATCATTATGTTTAGACTACCGTAACTATCTTTTTGCTTAGACTCCCACTCAGCAACTCATAGTTTATCACCCCAATTTAGCATCATTACATCCTTTCATATCATTATGTTAATAGATTACTAGGCCATCAAGGGTTTCAGATTACATTAAAAACATATAACACTTACCAGGCCCTTAGACTCAACCAACTCAGAGTAAAACAAATGTGGCTTTGTGTTTACTATACATTTTTTTTTTTTTTTTTTTTTTTTTTTTTTATTTCCCTTTTCAAAAGTCAGAGTCAAGCTTTTATGTTGTAGTTAAGGCCAACTAATGACACTAAAGGACAGTTACAATCAGATCTGAGTTGCCAGACAATGTGGTTATATTCACGTATCAGTTCACATGTGGGCTTCCTTCCATGCATATTCGATTCCAGCAATCGATTTCCAATCTAGAATTAGTATAAACAACATAGCTAAAACAATCATCAAACATCTCCCAATTTCTCTAAACCTCTCTCTACACACACACACACACACACACACACACACACACACACACACACACCCAACACACACACACACTGTCTACACTATGCCTCCCACGTTCGTACACCTCTTCACACGCACATATACACTCATAGTCTCATAAAGTTTGGCTAGGTGTCACATAAGGGGGATGATGAGTACTGAAGGGAGGAGGAACTCTTACATAACACTGTGTGTGTGTGTGTGTGTGTGTGTGTGTGTGTGTGTGTGTGTGTGTGTGTGTGTGTGTGTGTGTGTGTGTGTGTGTGCTATTGGCCCAATAAGGCCATGGCTCTCCCAGTTGCTCCTTATGTTTATACCACAAAGATAGAAACACACACACATCCCCTGGAGAGGGAATTAGAGATGGAGAATGGGAAAGGAGGGAATGGACTGTGTGCATGCACCAGAATCTTCTCTTTGGGTTATTCATCCATTTGCTGTACTGCTGGGAAAGGCAAAGGTTGTGTGCGTGTGTGTGCATAGAAAATACACTAACTTGGGTGTAACGATGAATGTGTGTATGCAGCCACACACATTTTGAGTGTGTGACAGTGGAGCAAGGGAACGGGGAGCTATATTATTAGGCGGATACTTCCCAGATGTTGGCCACACAGGGTAAACTAGAAACATAATCCTGGAGTGTGTGTGATAGTGCCTTCAAGTGTATTTGTGTCTAAGAAAAGAGGGAAAGAGAGGGTACTGCTCCTCCTCCTCCAACCCCCCCAGTCTACCCCGCCTCCTCCCGTCACTATAGTCTCATTTCCTCTCATTTGGACTCTCTAGACAACCAAATGCCATTTATTTTTGCACACAAATGTCGTGTCTGACAGCCAGCAGTTCTCATCAAACTACTTGTTTCTTTTTGAAGGTCAGTCAGAGCCCTTTTAGTTTTTTGAGCCATCGATCTGAGCTGTTCAGGGCTTTCATTTTCCCTACATCTTATTATTCTTACCTGCTCGTGGTACTCTATCCCCATGCTGAGAGTATTGATGAGGATAGCGATCATGATCCCTCGGTTGAAGTATTTACTTTCTACAATCCTCTTCAGTTTTTCCCTGAAGCCTACCCAGGCCCGAACCACTCCGTTTTTGTACTCCACGACCCCCCGCCGTCTGCTGCGACCTCGCCTACATCTCAGATCCCCACTCTAGAGGAAAGATGGGTTTCATTCAGTAATGACTGTAGAAAATCTACAAAATAATCAGTAAAAACAGCTATAAATGATAGTATTTTTATATCAACAGTGTTAAGACTTTTGTCATGTGTCAAGACTTTCAAATGCAAATCATAAAAAATATAATTAGACAATATAAAAATATATATTGTCTTGTTTTTAACTGATATAACACTTTCACCAGTGATGAGTTTTTATTTAATCATCACCACCATCATTTATGCAATTTCACCACTTCCACAACCTGTCAGCCTCACTGTTTACCATCATCATTAGTGCACCCCCGTTCATTCTGACCTGGGGGAAGTCTTGCAGTCCGTCAGCCTCTCCCCTGCCTCCCTCCAGGTCTCCCAGTTCCAGCTCCAAGGTCTCCAGGCTGCGGGCACACAGAGGGCAGCTAAGCAGCTCCAAGAGCAGAGGGCTGGGCACCACGCCTGCCAGCTGGTACAGCAGCCGCTGGCGTCCTAAACGGGGGAAACGGGCGGAGACGGTCAGACATTGCAAAGGGTGTTCTTTCCAGTTGTCCTTGTGTGCTGTCTCTTTAGCTTTACTGAGCAAGACAAACACGTAAGAGGTTAGCCATTGACCTGCTGAACAATTTTACAACCTGAAAGCAAACATTCAATTGGGCTATGGTGTCATATCGTCATAGTATTTATAATTATATTTCAATATATAATATTATTTTTCAAGTTTTAGCACATCAAAGATTATATTTATATCTTTACTACAGAAGAGCACTGTCCTTTACTACACCATTGTTGATTGATCTGCAGTTCTAGTGTCTTTTTAGGAAACTGTAAATATTAAGTGTAGTGTATGTCTTCTTCAACAACCTCCACCAACAAGGTACTGTAAGTAAGAAAGACAAAATACAAAGTCTGCAAAGCACTGGCTGCTGCTTGTTTAGCATATTGCTGTGAGCACCGGATAATTGAAGGTGACTCAGATGTGTGGATCAACATTTTTATCAGCTTCTCCCCACTCTCATTTCAATTATGGTGGCCGCACAGTCAGAACGCAATATTCAGAGAGATTTTAGCAGACAAAATCAACCCAAGGGAATAATAGAGATGGGTGTGGTTGGGGGTAGGATTTTGAAAAGAAAGAAGGACATGTCTTCCTTATTCCCAGCAGAAATGGGACATACACACCTTGGGTGTATGTTCTTGGTTGAACAAATTTCTCCCACAATGTAGTTTTATGTCAACTAAAAATATTTGTGTTTGCATCAAAGTAAGACAGCCCCATACCAACAAACAGCAATGCACTGTGTTCTGACACCTTTCTATCAGAACCAGTATTAATTGTTTGAGCAGTTTGAGCTACAGTAGCTCGTCTGTTGGATAGGACCACACGGGCCAGCCTTCACTCCCCACGTGCATCAATGAGCCTTGGCCCCCCCCCATGACCCTGTTTCTGGTTCTTTTCCTTCCTTGGACCACTTTTGATCAGTACTGACCTCTTCAGACTGGGAACACCCCACAAGAGCTGCAGTTTTGGAGATGCTCTGACCCAGTCGTCTAGCCATCACAATTTGGCCCTTGTCAAAGTCGCTCAAATCCTCACACTGCCTATTTTTCCTGCTTCTAAAACATCAACTTTGAGGACAAAATGTTCACTTGCTGCCTGATATATCCCACTCACTGACAGGTGTCATGATAATGACATAATCAGTGTTGTTCATTTTATGGCTGATCTGTGTATAAAAAAAAAAGTTATTTAAAAAATAATTAAAAGACAGAAACAAATACAGTGAGACATTATGATATAATACAAAAAGATGAAGCTGGAAAAATGTAACGCAAGCAAAATTTTGCAAGCACCGCTGCATGGATGTCCTATCTCAGTTGAGAGCCAAAACAAGCTGGTTTCTGCAGTGAGTACTGTGAGCTCACCCACAGTACTGTACGAGTTCCTGGCTGACTCCTCTCACCCTCTGTTCTCTGTCTACATCCTCTTTAAATCAGTATGCAGCAACTGCAAAGCTTAGCTGAAAACTAACAGAAGCAAAACCTTATTCCTGGAAACATCAGCACCTCAAAAGCAGCTTCAACAGCACAGGATTTTGTTTACAACTCTATCTAATACATCAAGCTATGAAAAAGGGTTATCAGAGCTGTCATCATCGTCTTCTCTAATCTCCTGAATTTCGCTGTGTCTTTTATTCTTTTGACTCTCGACAGACTGTTTGAATATCTGTCTGGCAAAAAGTTTCATATCAGTACCTTATTTTACATTAGGTTGGAGTAGATTACAGATTTGAGAGCCCCAAACTTTTAAATATTTCCAAAGACACTGGTGTATAAAGTATTTTTAAACCAAAAACATTGTTCAGTAATCCCATTAAGTAAAACAGTCTAGCCGAGATTAAGTCATCTGGCAAAATTGAAAGCAAACATTTAGAAACTACAGATCTAGAAATGTTTGACAGCGACTGCAGACGTGTACTCGTTGACATTGTAACTTTCAGTCAACTGCAAGCTATTAAATCACCGTCCATTAAAGTCAATCTGAAACATGTGATCTTCAACACACGTTAGTAGTTGAGGCAAAGTGTTACTCTCACTCTCTGAAGGAATCATTTCAACTGTGAGCAGATCTTTTTTGTATTTATCACGTGTCACACAGTAACTCTTCACTCCAGCAAGGAGCTAATTCATGTGCGCTTAATTATGTTTGGAGTGTCAGCAGTCATTAAGTGTGTAAATGTGCGTGCGTCCTAACGCAGTTTTGTGTTATCTCCTCTTTCTCTCTGCCTCGTGTGCTCCCCCCAGTATATCCCTCCTTTTTTCCCTCCCTCTCCCTCCGCTCATTTCTCTCTTTTAACTAATTTATTTTTCTCTCTGTCTCCCTCTCCCAGCCTTTCCCTCTGGATCTGAGTCTTTCATAATTCATTCCTCTCTTCCTAACTCTACCCATTTCTTCTCTCATCTTCCGCCTTTTTTAAAATAACATTGTATACCTGTGCTTTTCTTTGTTACTGTACACTGCCTACTTTTCCTCACTCTGCCACTCCCTCCCCACACCATGTTGATTCCCTCAATCCTCCCCTTTATCCACCTCTCTGCACTGATGACTGTAACACTTGAGACATGGATTTCCTGTCAAGACTCTCTAAGTGCTGCTTGAGACGCACACACACATAGCAGATGTAGCCAGAGGCTACTTCAGGTCAAACTTGGGAAGGGTACAGAGGTATTTGCTAAGAGAAAGAGCAAGAAATGAAGATGAAAACAGGAGACGAATGTGTGACGACAAAAACATAATGGAGCCCAAGGGAGATCCAGAGCATCAAGCACAGATTGTCAAGGGGAATTAAAGGACAGTGAAACACATTAGAAACAGAAATATAGTAAAGGGAAATGGCAAAAAATAAAAAAATAAATCATAATTACTGTTCCACTATGAAGATTAACAGGATAATTAAGTTAGTTAAGCATTTAAACAAAGGGCATGTTTGATGGCTTATTCGTTTGGTTGTTATGTGACCCAGGCTGTTATACAACTCCTTATGTAGACTCAGGCTCCACTTGGTAGCCTAAATTGCAATTTTCTGGGTGGAAAAAAATCTTGTTAACCAGTAAACCCAAACTCCAGATTTAAAAAAAGTCCCATAGAAGCCTACATCATCTACATCCATGTGTCTGTGGTATCTGGATGTAACGAGTGTATGTGTGTGTGTCCTCTTACTGTGCTGTCCCATGAGCTGGTAGAGCTTGTTCAATGTCTCTGTGTGTTCAGATGTTGGGTGGTTGGGTGGGTGCTGCTCTGGACTGTGCCCACACTGCTGGGAGTGGGGGGGTGGCGTCTTACTGCTGTAGCTGCACACAAACGACGGTAGAATGGTCGGATAGTTCATCCCCCCATTCAGTCGCCCCAGCAATGCCCCCATGCCCTGAGTGACAACGGACGGGTTGCCGCCGCTCCCACTATTTCCGGTTGTGCTTCCTCTCCGGACAGGAAGCGACTTCATCTCCAGCTCCTCCCCTCCTCCGACCCCATCTTCTCCGTCCATGTGCTCGCCGGTTGCCACGCTGATGGTGTGCTGTCCCCCGTTGCTGAGGCGACAGTGCTGGTGCTGATGGTGCTGCAGGAGGTTATGGATCGGTCTCAACCACAATGCGCTACCCGGGCCTAAGCCTCCGCAGCCCCTGCTGGAACCGTGGCCATGTCCATTACCCCCTCCGTTACTGCCTCCCCCACTGCCATTAGGATTCACCTTTTTACGCCTTTTACTGAAAGGACCAGAGACATGAATTATGATAAATAACTGAAATGGATAGAGAAGGTATTATTGCCAGGTTTATATAAAGATGCATCCCTAGGATCAATTTTGGGGGCTGTGTGCAATGTAATTCTGTGTGATCCAAAATTACCAAAGCACACTCACACCATTATTAAGTGCTCGTAACAAAACACATTTTAGTTTCCCCAAATGACTCATACAGTGTTGCAAATAGACACAGGAGGACCAGCGAGGAATATGAACTTCTAGGGATCGCCATGATTAATTTAACTTGGGGGAAAAGTGTGATTATAATCTCAATAAAGGGAATATTTCCAGATATTTTTTCATCCTCATTATATTACAGAAAATCTGTGACTCCAACACAGGTCCTTAATGTTTAACATCTCAGGGACTAATGCGTTTGGTTGTTTTTCCTGTTATTACTGAACAATATTGCAAAATGTTATGTCTACAGAGAAATCCTAAGTCTTTGTAGCCCTTGGTAATATGTTGACTTAATTTAATATCATCGATATTTGACAGGATATCCCTGGACAAAAAAAGTCATATCTAACCTGTGCCATCCAGAGTATATCCTCTGCAGCCTGCGTGTTAGCTTTCGATAAAGGTGACTGATGTAGCGTAGCATCTCCTCGTAGCATGAGCCCGGTTCGCTGTAACTGGCGAGCGTGGAGTCGTTGGACATGTAGCGAGCGCGCTGCTCCCTCATCAGGGCATTCTCCCGTTGCTTTGTCTCAGAAAACTGGGTGGCGATGACCACGAGGCACAAGTTGATCATGAAGAAAGAGCCCACCTGGTTGGGAAGGTAAAGGACAGCTAGAGTTATAAAATGGCAGCGATGCAGCTTTATAATGATACACTGGAGGAGCAGTTGTGTTAACAGTCATTCCACAAACCTTCTCTGTTATGCACAAGTGAAATCTTTCACCTTGCTGTTAAGACAGAAAATCAACACCGTGGCTACTTCATCAATATTTTATCCCTCTTCATCCCACCTCAATGTGTTAAAAGTGTAATAAAACACTGTGTCAACAAGAAGCTGTATTAGGTGTTATATATTATTAAGATGCAGCCAGTTTGGTTAGATCCTCGGATGATAAAACTGACTTTGTTTTTATCATTACTTACAAATTCTGATTTAAATTGGCAGGAAGTTAGAAATATCTGTCAAATCTATAAAGAAATGTCTATTTAACATGCCATAACTGTGTGTTACTGAAAGAGTAAGAGGAAACTAAATGAGCACTTTCTCCATCTTTTCTTTTTATTCTCATCTTAATTTCTGTCTCATTCACTTTCTATACGAATAATTTTGTTTTTCTTTCTCTTGTTCCTTCTCTCTCTCACCCTTTCTTCTCCTTCCCCATTTTTTTTCTCTCTCCCACTGAAAACATAATAAGCACTTCTACATCAAACAACAGGCAGGGAGCTCATACAGCATTGTAAAAGATAGTCGAATCTAGGGCCTTTGAAAACCCCGCAACAGCATGATAAGAGTGAAATTATACACAATAAGAAGTCTGCGAGGTTCAGACAGTTATTCTTTAAGCAGAGTTCAGTGGTTTACTTCAGAAAGGTTATTCTGGGTTTTCCAAAGCAGGACTGAAATTCAAGTACACAAAAATATCTTTCAGGAGCAACACGTCATACATATGCATATCTGTTGAGCATTCAAACCACAGACTGCAGTCTGTGTAGAGCATATGAAGCAGGGCAGGATTAAAGAAATGTGTGTTTTGCAGCTATTTTGGTGCTTGCTTTTTGAGTCCTAGCAACACATTCAAATATCAGGAAAGGTTAATTAAAGCAAAAATACAAGGAAGTACTTACGATAATGAGCAGTATAAAATATATAAAATTGTAGAAGGAGTGAGCATCCATGACATAGTACATGATATCTACCCATCCTTCCAGTGTGATGACCTGGTGGTGGAGAGAAAAAGACAGAGAGGGAGACACTGTATTATAATGAACTGGGAAGTAGAAAAACATTCCTCCATTGCTTTTTCTTCAAAAACATATGACAAACACACCCACGCATGCACGCACAAAACTGTGCACACAGACGCACACAGACACCCAATGAACACAGCAGTCAGACGCAGTACATTTCCAATTCTGTTTTTAATGGCTGCTCCTCAGAAGAAGGCCTGTGGTGTCCCTCAAACTTCTTATACATGTGCGGGTGTGTGAGTGTGTGTGAGTGTGTCAGGGGACTGACACAGCTCTTTCATGTGGCCACTATGCTAATGAGCAGTTGAGAAGCAGAGGCCTGAAAGCGGTGGCTCAGCTCAGCCAAGCTGATAATACACTCACACCTCAACATTTACACCTCAGCTGGCATAACACATTACAGCTGCCAGCGCACACGCAACAATGGCACGAGCAAACACACTCAGAGCAACCGTCCAAACACACATGCCAACAGGCACGTGCATGCATACTTGTGTATTCATAAAGAATCCTACACAAACCTCCCATAAACAGACACCACAAATGTATATTTATGCACACACACCCAGAGGAGACTAATTTGCTCTCTGCTTGAATGCTCTCCTTGCACCAGATTAACAAAATAGCTGAGGATTCTCATTTCTGAGCTAAAACATACCTGTACTTTCTTTCTACAGAGTGCAGCCATCCAACCAAACACTAGCCAAACTAATAAAACTGTCCCTCAGACATACAATTAATCAAGACTAGGAATTTTGGTGTATATCAACAATAAAAGTACATAGTTTCTTTATCAAAACGGAAGAAAGGACCATCAACTCTTGAGCAGCATGTGCTGACACTGAGCCCCTCTATAGGAAAGGACAGGACAGGCTGTTCTTTCTGAGGAGGCTCAGGTCCTTCATGACGGGACATCACAGAACTTGTGGTGCAAACAAGCTGGTGAGGAAGGCCAGATCGGTGGTGGGGATGGATCTGGACAGTGAGGAGGCTGTGACTGAGAAGAGGATGAGAGGGAAGCTGAAAGCCATCATGGACAACCCCTCTCATCCTCTCTACACTGAGCTGAGGCAGCTCAGGAGCACTTTCAGCCACAGACTGATCCAGCCTCGAGCCTCTTAGCAATTTGGAGGCTCATTTGTACCATCAGCCATCAGACTCCACAACGCCACAGCCCCCAGTACCTCCCAGCTCCACTGATTAAGACTGCTTAACCTTAACCTGCTATGCACAACTTTTTGCACAAACTTTACCTCGTAATAATTGCACATGTACAGTTAGTTAGACACTGTTTTGCACACCATTCTACCGCATACTGCATATAGTGTATATTATAGTCTTTATATTTTCTATCATATCTTTATAATATTTTTCTTTTACTACTCTCTCTTTGTATTTTTACACTTCTTTACTTTGTGCACTACATTTCCCCTGTGCTGCTGTGTCAACTTCAATTTCTCCCACAGGGTATCAATAAAGGGACATCTTATCTTATCTTATCTTATGCGTTCCTATAAATCTTCATCTTGTGTCAAGCCATGTTGTGAAAGTCAATGATATGCATTGCAGTAAAGAGAAGTGTTTCAGCTGACGTAGGTGATTTAAGACCTGAGCAAATCACTCGCTGACCCCCTGGTCACCCCCAGCTTCTGCTCCCGACCCACCTTGAAGATCAGAGATAGCTAACAAAGCATTGAGTCCTGTAATTGATGATAATGACATATATGTGGAGCAAAGAGCACGTCCTCAGCTGTCACTGGGGAATGACTTAACCAGCACATTGTTCTTGCACCCTAATGGAAAGTGTGGGAGAACAGCTCTCTCTCTCTCTCTCTCTCTCTCTCTCTCTCTGTGTGTGTGTGTGTGTGTGTGTGTGTGTGTACATGGTCAATAGTCATTAACCTGTAGGTAGCTGTTAACATTGGCTTGATAACCTTAAGATGACTTCACTTCTCCAGTCATTCTTATCTCTCCACTCTACCTCTTTATGTGCATCTTCCCTTCTTCTCTCTCACTTTTTCCTCTCTTCTTTTTACCTGTTTTATCATTCCTTCACTCTAAGCTCTTATCTTCTCTTTTTGCGCTCCTTGCAGCATTGACAAAGGTCAGTCCATTCCCGTGTTCTTAAACCATGGGTCACAACTGGGTTTGAGTGACGTCCTGCCATTCTATCGACCCTTTTTGCTCTATATTCCAATAAAAGTTGAGCAAGCCTCAGTCAGAACCTCGGTCAACTTTCCCCTTTCCTCTACTTAGATATGCTATGTGCTAGGCTTGATACTGAAAAGACACTCAGATCAAACTGTCAAACTAGGAAGTGCTGATCATATGAATCAACTACTGTTTAGCTGTAATACAAGAATGTGTGTGACCAGGCGAGACGCCATTGTTTCCTGCTATGGATGAGTTGAAACTGCACAGCCAATGAGAGCAGCTCAACTCACAGTACGTCACCTCCGCTGGCTCCAGACCATAATGACAACCATAATGCCAAACTCAAGGCTTCAGAATGGTCCTCCACAAACCAATGGGTAACATCATGATAGGTTCACAATTGGTTGTTACTATTAAATTCTAGTAAGAGGCCTGAAGTCAAGAAAAAACAAACAAATAAACTAGTATTAAATGACCCAAAACAAATTTGGTATTTCCGTTTCCAAACTTGAAGATACTTGAATCAATGAGTAGGCCTAACCAAGACGGGAAGCCTTCATGCTATATTTGGTGCATGGCCAAACCCTGGGTGGGAACCAATCAAGCCACAGGCATGGCTGTGGTGAGTACTCAATGTGACATGTTAACAGCTTGTTGTACTCTGCAGGAGTCCCTGGGTAACCCTGAATTAACTCAATTTGGAACCATGGGCTGAAATGTTTTCAAAACCCTGCGCTGAGATGTATAATTCATATTCTTTAGATTTACAGATACTGAGGGAATACAGCTGTAGACTGGGATAACAAGCTAAGAAAGAATTTAACATTCAACATAGTGGGTTTTTTTTCAACATACCACTTTTTTTTTCTGTCACACTTTATTTTACTCAATGTCTTATTCTGTTTCCATTCACCTGTCAGCAAATAGGCTATAAAATGTTTAGAGGTTTAGGCAAGGTGATAAATGAGTTGTCTATGTGATCACTGTATGCATGTGAATAAACCAATGACTAATGCCTACAACTTTTCAAGAGTCAAGGAAATGTATTCATCATTATACAACACAAGGCTGTATATTGAAATGAAAGTTTGTAGTTCCTTCATGCTTGCACACATACACACACACACACACAGATCATAAAAGAAAAAAATGAACATAATCACATTTTTAAAGCCTCTGACTGAAAACTGAGACCAAACACACACACACACACACACACACACACACACACACACACACACACACACACACACACACACGACAGTTGTGTGTACTTAAGAGGGATTAGTATGTGTGTTTTTTTGTATGTGTGTGTTTGGGTATGTGTATCTGGGGTAATTCATAGGTAAGACCCTCTTTGAGAAAGTCATGTTGTGCAAGTCAAAGTCTATTAGACACAGAGTCAGATCTATCAGCAGGTTCTGGACAGATCTATTAAAAGGCCTGGAATTCATATCACAACAGCACAGACAGTGTTAGCACAAAGACTGTGATGGGGAAAAGCCTGCTGCGGCTCCTGGGGGAGCAGGAATCAGCAAGAGGGGAAAAGAAAAATATATTTTCACAACCTGTGAGTAGAGAGAAATGGCTTTCAGGTCATGATACATGCACTCTGATGGCTCCAGTGGAGGAATTTCTTAAAGGATGACTTTGAAATGTCAACACACCTTGCTGATTTTGTGCATACAAAAAGCCAATTTTTCACCACACTCCACTCAATTCAACTCTTTAAACTAAAATCTCCCACAAACAGTAATACATTCTCTGTGTTTTAGCTTCCTCATTCAAATCAGCACATATATCCCTTCTTACCTGGAATATGGCTATCCAGGCATAGCCAATGTTGTCAAAGTTGACAGCTCCCTTGTGAGGGTTGATGTCTCCGGGGCGACACACATTATAGTACTGATTCCAGTTAACACAGCCGTTAACACCCACCACAGGGGCCGATCCAATCAGAGCTGAATTTTGGTGGGAAGCAGCCAATGAGCACTCTGCACCGCCCTCGGTGTAGGCCGGCACATCGTGGCAGCGCAGCATCCCATTCTCGCGGGCAGCCGAGCAGATAAATGGGCTGTCTTCACCTTCCTCGGACATGTAGTAAAGACTTATGGACAAGTTGTACATCCTGGATGGAAAAGGAATAACAAAAACAAATAGCTATTTAGTTATATTACACTGTTTATGGATACATTTAGCTTCAGGATATATCATGACCTTTTTTTGTGTTTGTTTTAAAGATGTTTTGCTTGTATGTTTTTGCTGCAAGTTCTATAGTAGGTTATATTAGCAATATACTGTAGATACACTAAAAACGCACTGATGTCCAACTGTGACGAATGAATCAGTCTCCCACTACAGGAAAATAGAATTTACAGTAATTTGTGATCATAAGCAGGACAGTGGTTTATTCTTTAAGTTATACTGATTTGTAATCATTCAGAAATGGTTTAGTGTGTGCCTAAGGGTTTGAAAGTGCTTTTATAGAAAAGAGAAATACACATATCCTCCCTAGGACCTTGACTGCAACAGATACAAATCATTTGGCTTTCCGGGAAAATAACAAAATATTGCTTGCACCTCTTGCACTGACTTTCTATTGATTGTATTGTACCCATATGCAGAATCAGATTATCCTTTGTGCTATAGGTGAGCTCCCACAACAGTGTTATCAATGAGGGTGGACATATCATTGATCTTATGAAATCGGCACACATCCAATCACAGATGTTATCTTTGAATTTGCCACAAAACACCTCCAGCAACAACGACCAACTACTCCCACACTATTTTCACACTGTATCAAGACTGTGTGTTCTCTTCTTCCACAGCATCTCAATGATTTCCACTCTAATCATAAATCCTCTGAACAACAGACTAATGGGGTAGATTAACCTTCTGTCTTTAAATTGCTCAGTTGCTCAAAAATCAAAATGAAGCTTCAACCATTAAGGCAAAATGTGTTAAACATCTTCAGTGGAAGCTGTGGACAGTGTAACTGCTCACTTCTATCTTAGCTTACATGAAGTTACTACTTAGGTATGGCTGATTTCCTTTCGTCCTCATTGTAGCCAAAACTGCAGTTTGTTAAGGGCTTGGGAAGTAGCTTTTGCAGCTTGTAATCCCCAGAAACAAATCTCTAACATCTAATCTTTTAATTTTAATCTTTTTGTTTTGATCAAAACCGTCACTACCCAGTTAATTCTCTTCACACATTCACTTCACAGAGGGGAATTCACAGTTACGCTCAATCTCATTTTGGCCACAACATCCACTCCTCCTCCATTTGTGCATTCACATGTAGGCTTTGCCAAATCAAGAGCTATCCCAGAGTGGAAGTGGACTACCAATCCCTCCAACAATGAGTCTGCATTGGTGTTTATTGCTGGAAACCAAAACTAGAGGAATAGAAACTCTCTCTTGCTACTTAGTGAAATATGATTTTGTTCATACAACATTCTCCCTATACTGTCTTTTCATGGTGAGTTTAGACTTAGAATATCTATGAATATGTAGGAAGTAGAATGAAAAAAGCCACTTTGTCCCTTAATTTATTCAACTAATAAATACAGTTTACACACTTTAATTAAAAAATGAAAATATTATACACTTAATAGCACATCTGTATGCGTACTATTTTGCATTTAAAGTGAAACAGCACATAATAACTCAAAAAATGAGTGAGCAAGGCATCTATCTGTATCCATGGTGACAGCTGTTTCATGGTAGAAAATGCTGAGTGCATCCCACAGTTTACCTGCTTATTTATACCCTCCTCTTTAAAGTGGAGAGTCCTCCATAACAGTGAGTGGGCCTTTATGCGGAGTGACATTCACTCTTGAACTACTAGTGGGGAGGGACCAGTTTGGGAAAGGATCATCTTACTCTCTGCCAGAGTGTCTAGTGGTTGACTCCCATTATGTTCCAGCCATTCCTGTCCTTTTTTCCCCTGTAATCTGAGTCATACTGTATAAAACATGTTAGTGTCCTTATGATGTCTAAAAACTAACGGTAGAAAGAGATAATGCATGAGGCTGAGTGTGTGCACATAGTATACTGCAGTATAGTCAGGATTCATATTGTACTGGAGGTCAGACAGTCATTTGTTCTGTGAGAGAAAACACAGCATCCTTGGCTATGAAATATTAAGTCGCTGTTCTCTTTCTGTCTTTCTCTCTTACACACAGCAAGGATTCAGCAACATGAACTCTGGTACAATTTGTACCATTACATCAAAAACAGAATTAGTTCAAGGATGTTGAAGGGACATTTTTGGCTTCCTGCGGTTGTGGACATTGAAGCAGTCTTTCTTTCTCTTTCGTATAATTTCAGGGCCCGCGGCTGAATTGGTGACTCTGATGCCTGTTCATGTGTTTGTCTTCTTAGGGAGATAGTGGTTGTTTGTCTGTTGCTCTTGTCTTGTAAGACATATCTTGTCCTATTTACCACAAATAAGATACATCTGGGAGAACAGGCTTATTTAATGTTTTCATAATGTGCGCATTGTAAAAGGAAATGCAGCTTTGTCATGTCATGTTTACCAAGTTTGCACCTTGTCAGAGTTTTTGGGTCAGTCACAATGTAATTTGCCAATTTGTCAACCAGGATACATGTTAAATCTATTTTGTAATGTTAACATTTCATTCCCAAGAGAGAGAGTGAAATGTTTCCTTCCGTTTAGTAATTTTCATGGATTTTACATCCAAGGTAGTTATCATGTTTGGCCTGTTCAATTATCCTGTCCACAAATTTAAATTATTTTTTCTGTGTTTGCCTTTTCTGGACATTTATAATTTAGTTTTCTTTGGGTTCACAGTCACATCCCACAAGCCTACGTTTGAAAAAATGTACTGTAATCTGTTCAACCTTTACTTTATCTTCATCTTACGACAGGAGAATCACATCATCTGCAAAGAGGAAGAGCTTAATTTTTTCATGTAGGTGTTTTAGAACTGGTGCATTGGAATGTACTCATTACTAAGTTAATAACTTATATAATTTTAGTTTATGTTAAATAACAACCTCATCCCCCTTCACATTTCTATCTTTTTCTTCCTCTCATTGCTTCTCCTTGTATGTGTGTGAGGCCATACGGTGGTTTTTATCCTGAGGGCGTGATGCAGTTTGCGTACTCGAGCAAGTAACATTCTGTATTCTTGCTACAGGCAACAGCTGACTGTTACACCCTATGACAACTCAACACAAACTCTAACAAGAGAGAGCAAAAGAGAGAAGCAGAGAGAGAGAAAATTGAAGAAACAGAAGGAGAGGGAAGAAAGAAAGATCATTTTTGAGTTAAGTGAGCTGAGCATATTTGAAGATTTCATGTGTGAATGCTGGAGGCAGTGCTGGTCACCATATGTATGTGGAAAACAGCACTTGCAAAGCATGGTGGATTTTTTCTGTTTGGGGGAAATTAAAAATTGACTGCAACTTCTAATTCTACAGATGGAGCTTGTATTTTCCACTTATCTCTGTTTTGTTTCTACTCAAGTAAAGAGACCTTGAATCAGATCCTATTCTCGCCAAAGTGCTTCTTCCCTCAAATCTAATATAGATTTGACCACAGTCTTGAAGAGGCAATTTCTTGGAGCCATTTGTGCTACTTTCAGCCCAGAAGAAAAGGATCGAATGCAAATACTTTTTCACAAGACCAAATTCCTTACGTTCTGATGTCCTCTCCCAGGAAGCAGCGGTTGCGCAGTAGCCCCGCCCACAGCTGGACTCCAACAATGCCGAAGATGAAAAACACAAAGAAACAGAGGAGGAGGACATTACCCAGCATGGGTAGGGTGTCCAACAGCAGTGTCACCAAGATGCGCATACCTAAATAGTGGGACACAAAAAGAAATTAGAAGTCAGAAAGTTTTACTCAACAGTTTTTTTATGCGTAAGCATATACATACACGTTTAAAGTTCACATACATGATTGACAGATGAGTTTTGCATGCGGTGCAGCAGCTAGCCTTTTACTGACCCCCTAGTTATAGTACACCCTGACCACCTCTATTGATCTTGTGAGCATGGAACCCACAACTTCTTCCCCACAGCCAATATAATTACAAGTGATGACAATACTGAAAGTGACAGTTTGACGTTATTTTATCCTCTGGGAATTTGAACTCACAGCTTCCCCGTGGCTAGTATTATCTAACCACACACATTCAGCATCCATCTCCAGTTGTCAGATGTGTTTAGCGTCAGCAGAGTTAGGGATCTACTCCCTGAGGTCCTCACAATGTGTTCTGGCCCCTTTTCACTTTTATCGCAGCCTTGTCACATTGACCACACATACGGTATGGCAATTCCATACTTTTTCTGCTGCTTTTGACAGTGGCAATGATATTTAAACTCTCGGTCTGTTTTTTGTAAAGTATGTGACAGCCAGGCAGGTCTAATGAGATGTGATCATGGTTTAGGGGTGGAATAGAAACCAGAAAATCATACTTCTGGTCTGTTAACTAATTTAATATCCATTTTCAATCATTGTCTGATCACCGATCTGTCTCTTACTATCTTGTGTTGTGACTGAGATGTTCAACTTTTAACATACCAGCCTTTTTATATCTCTCAACTGGGTATTCTCTTTTGCTCTTTACAGTTTCTCACAAAATAGAGGTTACACAGAGGGGCAAAATAAGAAAACCTTACACAGACTCTAATGATGCACAATTTTCATCATAAAACTGAAGAAGAGCAGAGTATGTCTGTGTGCATGCTTGAGGTAGACAGCAATACTCTAGAGACACTACAACATTGTTGTCTATTAAACTCACTGAGTAAACAGCACACAGATGCCTTACTATAGAGGCATCTGTGTGCAGTGAAATCTGCTCATCAAACACAAACATTTGACAGCATCGACATCCCCTAAGCAGAATACTAATGGTTTCTCCATACACCATTTTGGGCATGCAGGCATGATTTATTATATATGCAATATGCTAAATTCTTTGGTTAGAACAGTACAGAAAGAGGTTAAAAAAAACACAAATACATTTAAAACTAGATTGGCGTTGCGTTCACTCCCAGAGTATAACGCTCTTTGTTAAAGGTAGGTTTAATTAAACTAATGCAATCGAATGGGGCACAAGTGGCAGAGCATTAGAAAAAAGAATGGCCATATATCTAGCAAGTCATGCCACTGGGATAAGTTATGTTTCCTCAGGCCGGAATGTCTGAAAAAAAAGAAGAAAAAAAAAAGCTTTCATACTGCCAGGCAATACACCTTACTTTAGCCAGCAGGAAATTGATTGGAATTGAATGTTGTTGAGAACAGACAAAGAAAAAGATTTTAAATATAAGAAAACTGAATAATCCTCAAATATGTCAAAATGTTTTTTACCCTTTGAGATGTTGTGGAGGATTGTTGACTGAGGTCTTAATCTATGATAAGATCTTGTAATAAATTGCTTATTAGATTAGATCTGAGAGTAATTAAATATTTTTATGTAAATTGTCATTGGTACTGCAGGAATTTAATCCAGTTATAGCAGAATATGTGCAATGAACCTTTGGGGTGGTATCTGTGAATAAGCATGGGAGCTGTAGCTGTAGTTGTATGCTGAGTATATTTTAATTGCACAAGTGCAACAACATGTGCAATGTGTAAGGTCTTGGGCGCACAGTGTGTGTGGGCGTCTCCAAGCACACCTGCTATTCTGCTTCCTGTGTAACAGCGCAGGGTGAAGTGGAATATAGATCAGAGGGTGTGGTGAGTAATAAGAACACTCTCCTTTACACCACTGACCTCTTCCCCCTGAAACAGCTGTGCCAATCACATGACAACAGCAGCTCAACAAATGGAAAGACATTTCTTCAGGAAATCAAATTGTTGTCATATTATTATCATATTCTACAATGATGATAGAGATAAAAAGCAAAAAGTGTTGATGAAGACGTTTATATGACCACCTCAATCCAGCATTGTTTCACTTTTATTTATACTGTATAAATGGTCAAATAATATCAGAAAATGTGACATAGCAGCATCCGCACTGTTTCTTATTTCCAAAATAAAACATGAAATGCTACTTTTAGTTAAAAGAACATTGAACAGGAGGCAATGACACACAGGATTACTGAGCCCCTGTAATCAGAGTTATAGCTGATGTTTGTAGAGGTGTGTGGGGTTAGTTTGTAGCAGCCTGGTGGCACTTCCCAAATCGCATGACGCAGATTCATCAACATATCCGTCCTGCTGCCTTCGTATGTCTGCAGGGATTTAATGAACTAAAGGAGGAGCTTTTCGTACAGTGCAAAGCAGCTGTGCACAGCTGTACTGTTAGAATAATTGATATTCATTATAAATGCAGACTGACTTACCAGTGTTTCCACTTTAAATTGTTGGTGTAGATTTAAACTTATCTACTAGTTGGAGAGAACTTAATTAAAATGGTTTATTTACATTTTAAGAATTATTCCTCATTTCTGTGCATTCGCTCTGTGCTGGTTGCTGCACCGCCATAAAAATAGGACCCAGGGAGTGCTGCTCACTGTATCTAGGCTACAGCACAAAAACACATTTAACATCTGTCTAACAATGGATACTTCCCATCCACTTAAGCAGCAAGACAAACAGAGAGACAGAGTAATAGCAGAATGGTTAGAGACAAACAGAGACACTGAGTAATAACTGTTTAACCTGGCTATTAGCCTGGCTTACAAACACTCAAAAGAGAAGAAAAGATGAGATGGACTGGAAGAGATTAAAAAAACAGAGAGGAAAAATTAAGTAAGCTGGTGTTAAACATCTTCATGGTGCCTCTGACTGTGTATACATGTGAGTATATGAGTCTGTGGGCTTTGGAGTATGTTTGTATCTGTCTGTTTCTACACTGACCTTCAGTTTCCAGCCCCAAGTAATACCTCTCACTGTCACCCTCATTGCAATTCTCTCCCTCTTTCTTCTCTCCATCTTCCTCCCTATGTCAGGCCCTCCAGGGAGCAACTGGAAACTTGTTACAATAATATAAGTTTCACTTCACCTTATCCATTGCTGTAAAGATTGTTTCTCAGGGCTACTGTTAGCTTAGCGATAAGGTTAATGTTACATTTTCAGTCCTCACAGAGGTAGAACAAAACGATAAATGTGTGTGCGTGTGTGTCCCTGTGTATGAGACAGTTTGTGATGATAGCTTGAGAGAAACAGACAACCTGCCATGCTTTATGATTGTGTTTGGGTTTTCTGCAGTGCCCACAGCACCCACACACACCCACACACACACACACACACACACACACACACACACACACACACACACACACACGCACACACACACACACACACTCACACAAACTGAAACCCACCCACACACACTTGTACAAACGTCTAAGGTCATCATTTACATAGGAGAATGTTAGGTCAACGTCTGTCACATGCTAAAAACTGTCTTATTCTGGGACAATGGGGTCACCATTCAAATAGACACAGACACAGTCTTTACAATGCAGCCAGACAGCAAGCAGACATCTATTACCCTTACAATATACTTAGTCAATATAGTGCAAATGCCATCCATGCACCAATAATACTCCCATGGGTTCTCCAATGTCGTAAGAATAGATTTTTTTAAAAATAAATTGTGTTCTATGAACAATAACATCAGTTTAACCAGTAAAACAAATTCAACAGGTTGATATGAGACTGTAACAGCTGTGTGTGTACCACAAGAAAGAAAGAAATGTTTAAAACACCGCCTATAAACCTTTTTAAGAGAGGTGTATTGATCAAAACGGCTACCGATACTGGCAGCCTGAACCTGAAAAACAGCTTGGCCGTCTGCCTAATGTACGCTGGTTAATAATCTTGTACGTTGTTATGACACCATTGTCTAGTGATCTTCTTTAACTGCAGATTCATGGCCACTTCTGTCATAGAGCTTTTAGGAAAATGACAAACTATGTGTAAGGTCTCACATTTAGCACTGGCGCGGTACTGTACAACCTCTGGAAATGAGATCAAAGCAAACATCAAGTCCTCGATCACTGGTCAACTTACAGACACCAAAATATTACGTTTTGTGCATGTACTTTTGCTTTTCTACCACTCAGTGCAAACTTGTTGAATGATAACAGGTGGCTAACATTACACAGCACGCTTTCACAGTAATCTTAGTGGAAGTGCTTCTAACATAGAGAGTTTTGTCTAGAACAGTGGAAAAATCGTGCAATATTTCTTTTCAAAACCTTTTCTGTATGGCTATAAATGAATGTATGCAGGGGCGGATCTAGAGAAATATTCATGGGATAGCAGAAGGTCGCATGGACACTTTAAGGCGTAGCAGAAATATATGCTGATTTCATTGTAAATAATCACATATATATATATTTTCTTATAAAAATATTACAAATACAAATGTATTACAATACAATTATAATAAATATTACATTATTGTAGCACATTGGTAAGCATTGAACAGACATATCTAAAAGTGGCATTTGAAATTTTTTTTTCTCCAAAAAAAGAACTTAAGCCTATCACTTTCTCTGTCTTAAATTTCAAAGCATTTGCCACCAAACTGGGGTGGCAGGGCATTTTCTAGCCACCCATCTAGATCCGCCCCTCCATTGGCAGCTAGAATACTAGAATAAAACCACCAAGGCTTTGGGTAACAAGTTCAATGAACCACTGTGGTGTTATCATTGAGCAAAAGAGCATTTTGCTGTGGGTGGATAAATTGTGCTCCTCGCTAATTGAGGAAGGTAAACCACCATGGCATTTACGAAATAAGCATCGCTGTAAAGGTTAAAACGTGGACTTACTTGGTACTCTGTTGATGGCCCGGAGTGGCCTGAGTACTCGGACGGTGCGGATGGCTGACAGACTGGCATTATGGCCATCCAAAGAATACTCCATCACCCTGAAGACACAGACAGAGAAAGACAGGAGGAGAGAGTTTTCCTTCATATTCTGTACATACACACACACACACACACACAGATTGATCTACACGAAGCAACAACAAGAAAACTAACACCAAAAATATAATAATGCTCATAATGGCAGCTACCCACATAATTACCGTACATGTGACATTTAATTACATAGAGTCAGAAGCTCTTTTTCCTCTGTACAGTCTATATAGCAGCACCCAAACATCATTAATGTGACAAGTAGGCAGAGAGAGACAGTTATGGTCTGTGATTGTGCTGGCTGTGTGGAGGAAGTGTGTGTGGTCATACTGGTTCAGCCCTTGGAGCGTGGGAGCATCTAAAGGAATGTCTACTGCTGATTGGGTCCTGCCCTCGCCTCAACTTACAGAATATAGTGTTTCCAGCCTTTTAGTCTGGGTGTGTAGCTGACAGCAAGAGACGCTCCAGTCTCCAAATTATAAGTCTTGGGTACCTACAAGTGCATTTTGAGGCAGCTCAGGTTGCTAAATATTGCACTGAATATCTCTTATCTTGAAAGAAGTGGAGGTTAACTTTTTAACTCTTTCATGTTCTCCCCTCCTGTCTTTGTTTACTTTCAGTAGGATCAGTTCAGAGGCTTTTTATCAACCTAAAGGCGTTCTATAAGGTGCCATTAAACACACAACAAATGGTTCGACTGCAGCATTGTAGAGTGGCGAGGCCTGGATGCTGCACATATCCACACTAGGGCTGAAACAGAGACATAGAGAAAAGGCAGCACGTCTACGTAAAGGACACTTCTATTTTGAGCATGACAGGACATTGTGAGGACACACAAACAGACACGGAAACACACCCACAGGCACCAACACATGCACCTGTATCATGTTAACCAAATTCCCTCCTGAGGCAGAAACCGGTGTGTGTCAAGTCAAGCTTATTCATGTAGCCCTTTTAATACGACAGGCATAGACTCAATGTGCTTCAAAATAAAAAGCAATTAAATTTATTCATTAATTTAAAAAATGGCAAATATCATACTTGACAAAAACATATAGGATAAGAACATAAGGTGGTATTATTGTATTATTATTATTATTATTAAAAACGGAATAATGATAATAATACTTCCAAAATAAAAATGTTACTCATTATCCACACACTTTAAACCTAAACTAAAAGCTTGTGAAAAATATATATTTTTTAAACTATTTGTGCATGCTTGTTTATGTGAGACTGCATTTGTGCTTGTCTGAGTGTTATTTCAAATGAAATGTTATTTTATTGTAAGCAGACTGCTATTGTCTAGCATGAGTGAAAAAGCATTGTGGGATACTAACCCTGCCATGACGATGACAAAGTCAAGCTGGTTCCATTTGTCACCAAGGTAACAATTGGGGCCAAAAATTCCCAGAGCCACCATCTTGATGGCCATTTCCACAGCGAAGAAAGCAAAGATACAGTCGTCCAATACCTGAGGAAACATGTTTAAAAATACAAACATACACACAGAAAATTAATGTTTAACACTGACAACAATAACAACAAGAGGAAATTGACTTCTTGTCAAGAGAAAAAGGTCAGGTTCTTGTTAAGTTTCCTCATCAATATGGAGACACACTTTGAAAGAAGCTGCAGAAGTGCCAGTGGAGGTTGTCTGAAAAGAAAGTCTTGTCTCCATTAGTTAGTTTCATCCCAGCAGGGAATAGCTCTGGCTTGGCATGGTTATGGCTGTGTCGCAATTAATTAGACATCTACCGCGGTAAAAAGAACGTCTGTATTTGAATATAATGAGCACATCTCGCTGCGCCAAGAATCAACATTACTCCATGTTGAAACAAATGAGACAAGAGAATGAATGAAAGACATTTTCATTACCATTTATTTTAGAATTGGGTTTCTTCATTATTGTTATTTCTCTTCCAGTCTCTTCACAACAACTTAAAGCAGAATGTGAAAGCAATCTCTGGTGTAAAATAATCATTTTATTTACAAGTTTTGAGCAGAAGTCTTTTACATCTCTTAAAAATGGCCCTATGAGTAATGTTACTTATTCACTAGCACCCTGACTTAGATGGTTAAGTAAAAATCAAAACATGGCACATGACTTTACAGTGACAGGTGCTTATGTAAAAAGAACCTCAAACACGTCACCAAGGTAATTAACACATTTTCCCATGCCATTACTAACAAATAAAAACATATTTAGTGCCCACTTTACCCATGCCCCGGCACAGTTAACTAGCCTTATTTAAATCTGGTGTTACAAACAGTACTGAGGCAAAAAACTGAGAATGTTAGTCATGTGTTTTCATGGAGGAAACACAGATGCTCATGGACCCAGTTACAAGGGTGAGGGCGTTACACTCACCTGAAGGATGCGGCACCACTCTGACTGGCAGGCGACGTCTTCACAGGGCTGGAACATCCCCAGAGTCACACAGTTGAGCAGGATCACCAGCATGGACACATGCTCGAACCACGTGCAGGAAGAGGTTAAGGCCAAAACAAACGCGATTTCATTTTTAGGTCACTCCAACACAGGGTGTAGGATTACATACTTAACATGCTAAAAAGAACAAACAGCTTATTGTGTATATAGCACTGTTCATTCAAGGGGAGATACAGTGTGCTTCACAGATGACGACTATATTCTGTCTGCTTTTAAATTACATTATTGTTGCATCCTCATAGCAGGGGACAGTTTTTCCTGTAACACTTGTAACCACAGGTGCATTCGTGGCAGACATGATCAGGTCCAAACCACACGCAGGAGCAACATTGGTCCAAATAGACCTGTCGGGGGACCTGGCCGTCAGAGAGTCGACACAAGGAACAGAACGCTTCCTTTCCTGCACATCTACATCATATCTACATCACCTAGTGGACTGAAAAAGAAAAGCCATAGTGTTAGTTTTCACTATTTCTGCCTGAAATGTGTATCCATCTTGAGTCCCTAATTGTTCCTCTGAATGAGCAGGCTCTAGGCACGCTTGAGGGCAACTGGACGGAGGTCATTCACTAGACTCGACTTAAAATTGGTTATGGCTCAACAATCAGGAAAGACAGTCCAGAGATTCCAGAGTTCCAGTCAATAAAAGACCAAGATATAATATAAGATTCTAAGATATAGAAGCATACGTAAGAGGCAATGAATCCTAGACAGAAATCAACCATGATCCAGTATGTGAGTAAACAAACACCCCGCCAACACACTGGAACCGGATGCCAATAAGAGTTTTGTGTGAGCCTAATGCACATAATAGCTTTAATAATGACCCAGTGGGCCTGGCTGTTAATCTGCTTAAAGGCCTTTTCACAATTCTTCAATAAACATTTTAATGGGTCCATGTCTACTGCACATCCTGTTGCATCATTTCCTAATATATATCAGTGACAGGATGAAGTTCTACACGTTTGTTCAGTATATTTTTTATTTGTGTGTGTGTCTCAAGATTTGTTTTGTGAAAAACCTCGGAGTCCTACTTTCTTGTGACAGGGAGGAAGCACAATTTCAAGGGTACACAAATGTCACCTCTGACCTGCCTGAAATAGCACTTGTGAGTAATCCTTTGTTGATTTCCTTTTTCTTGTGTTATCCTTTCTTTGTGCTTTTTTGACTAGCATTGAGCTTATCTATTTAGGACAAAACAGTGCAGAGGGCACATTCAACAGAGGATTTTATTTCTTTCTTTCGCTTATTTTAGTTCCTTTTCCATCCACATCATAAGCGCTCCAAATGTAATCTATCTATAAAGAATGGAGTCTTAAAAGTGTGGCCCATTGGTGCCTCGACAGACATTTGATGGAGATTTCTTTTTTATCTTTCCGGGTTTGTTTAGGAATTCCTTTGACATAGACGTAGAGCGTAGCGACAGGAACTAAAATTACACCCTCGTTTGACAAATCTGAAAAAGCCTTGGTTGGCACGAAAATCCTAACTTTCACCTTATTTGATTATTTTGCCACCAAAACAGAAAGAAATCTGGTAGAGATGTACAGGGGTACTGCCATGTATAACAAAGAGATACTCATTACTGACACCAGCTACACATGGGATGCTAACAAATTCATAAACCCATCATTGTAGCACTGACAACATGCTGCAGCATTAGGCGATGCCATAAATCAAACCAGTCTACGTAAACTAATGAATGTTAACTAATGAAATATATATGGAAAGTATATCACAGTGCTTCTGCAGTTGCAATATCAACACAAGAAAAAATAAAAGACCAAGTAATCAAAGAGTACAAAGAGAGCATGAGTGAGAGACAGAGATTGGAAGAGGGAAAATGACAAAGAGAACAAGAGCAGGGAATACTGTAGCTTTAAATCATGTCTCCTCAGGTAGAAAAAAAAAAGACACTGATGCTGCTGTTTCTCTACTTCAGTTTGGCTTTTGTCCCACACACATGCAGTGTTTTGGTGTGTGCACTGAGTTGTGGTATTGAAGTATTCCCAGGGTGAAGTACTGTTCTAATTAGGAAGGGAGTAAAAGCGGAAAACAAATGGTGACCACTGCCTTCTCCATTACACACACACAGACTTACATACAAACTTACAAAGTACACACGAAGGCAGGCAAATTACATGAAGTATACATCACACACACACACACACACACACACACACACACACACACACACACACACACACACACGCACACACACAATAGAGCAATTGGCACTCAATGCTGTGACCAGGGGCCAAGATAGAAGTTTGTATCAGCAACTTAGAACTTGTTTTCTCTCTAGTTTCCTATAGCAATGGGTACAACCTATAACTTAGCCTATACTGTACTAATAACTGCAAGTTTTCCGGTGAGCTAAATGCCCACAAGGCTCATCACCATGGTGCATAATGCATAGCACACAATGTTAATATTGAACTTCTTAGAACATGTCTTTAGCAAGAAACCCACGAGAAAACCATAAGACTGTGCTTCTGGAGGCAATACTTCCCTTGTGATCAGTAATGGAGATAAAAAGGGTCTGTATACAGTACAATGCCATACAACTATACACTGAGAATACAATTCAACAGTCTGTAGTTCCTGTAGATATGAATAGAAACATCTGTAAGGGAAGGGAACATTGAACACACAATTCTCAGGGTAATGAAGAGTCATGTGTAGATCTAAGGGGGATATAACAAAAAAACTATATCTCAATGCATAAGGCTTCCTACATCCTGTGGGTTCAACAGCAAATGTTGAAATGATCATCAGGTTATGCATGGAGTGGGTTTGATGGTATCTGACCTTTTATTTCATGTCAACTACTGACTAGAGACCAACATCAAGTGTTTAAGTCCATCTCAAGACATTTTAAGAATATTTGGACAGGGAATAACAACAGCAAACACTCCTTTGAAAATGAATTGGTTAAATTGAAGCAGTCTGCAGCAGCAATCCACTGGCAATTTCCTGCATTTTAGAACAAATATGTATTAAAAATAGCCTACTCTCTTTGCTCTGCTCCCGCCAACACATCATCTGTATGCCGGCCCATTTGCACGTCTGACAGAGGATTTCCTGAGCCCTGGCTAACACTACTCACCTATGTCAGGCCGCTTAATTAACCAAACCTGACAAGTCTGCAATGAGCTCTGCCAAAATGCCACATGTCTTTATTCTCCCTGCTGAGAAATGCTTCCCTTTTGTCCACCGTGAGGGAAGTGAAAGATCTTGACCTCCTAAAATATACTATTACATATCTAGATCAATTAAAGCTTAACTATGTTATTTTAAATGCATCTTATGTCTGTCCAGGGCTGCATAAACCTCACAATGCTCATGCTTCTTGTGTGTATATCTCCTGTTTCTCACAAGTTGGTGCGATGATATTGTGATACTAAGAGAAACTGTCTGCTATATTTCCAAAGAAAAATGGTGTCTGCCAAGCTCCCATTGCTACAGCACGCAGCAGCTGGATATTACAGTCAACAGAAGCAGTCCTACTGTGGGAGGCAGGAAGAATGCAAACCCTGCCGCTTATCCTCTGGAGACACATTGAAAAAGAATGAGAGGGAGAAATAAACCAGGGGCAACTGAGATGTTAACATTTTGGAGGGTACAACATGTGTGAGTTATGAGTGGTATGTTAAAGGGGAAGTCCAGTTCAGAGGCCATGTTCACACAGGGAGCGTTGCATTATAGGCAGTAATTCTGCAGAAGCAATAACAGCTCTGAGGCATTATGGCTGTCGCCTGTGTTGTATCTACCCAGTCGACAAATGAGTTAGATGTGTATTTAGCTATTATATCAGTGTAAAACATGTATTGAAGTGCCCTCAGGGGAGTAGCAGCAAAACAATGTCAATATAATTGTGTTAAGTTACAATGTGTTGTGGGTATTAATGCCAAACAAAAAACAAATTTTTCAATCACATAGGAAATGCCTCGGGCCAGTCTGTCACTATACATGCTTCAAACAGACACACACACTAAGCCAACAACCTAAGGTTGATCCTTCCTTCAAAGATGAAAGATTCAGTAATCTGCAGCAGAATTAAAATGAGAGATCTGAATATTCAGAGAATTTCTCTCTCTCCTTCTCTTGTTGCTCTGTGCCTCCCTCTGCTCGGCTCTCTCTAATTCCACTTTAATCTCCACAGTCAACACCTCCTGAGCCCCCTTCTGTCTTCAGCTCTCCCACACACACGTACACACAAACACACAGTTGCATGCATGCATAGGCACACACACACAAGTCCTCCAAGTCAAGCCTGACTGTCGCTGCATAGAGAGCACGGCGTACACACTGGTTTGCGGTAAACAGAAAAACGACAAAGATCACAGTGTTTTTCAAAAATTTGTTTGGCTTCTGCCTCTCTCATACACACACACACACAACCACACACACACACACACAAGCTTGAATTCAGAAGTATAGTTATGTTTTCCCTATGTTGCTATGAGCAAGATCAAATATAGTGTACATTGGCAGAGACAAATCCAGCCTTGGCACACAACGCTGCTGGGTTCACTTCTTAAAGTCGACCTATGCCTCAGCAATAAAAGGTCTGTGTCTTGTCACACTGGATTTGGTGAATTATGAGTATTCATAAGTCTATCATGGGCGATAGTTCCATGTTACCATTTATCACCATCATCATTATCATTATTATTAATTTTTTCATAGTCCCCATGAGTTTTTTACCCAGTATGGTTATTTTGACCCAGTGTTAGACACAACATGATTAAGTTTTACCTTAAAACTTGTAAATTTAAAAAGAGCTAACCATACCATGTTTGTGTAAGTAACCCCACAGTAGGGTCACAACAATCTATTGCCTTGGATAGGGTAAAGTTGGGTAAAGTTAAAAGTTATTCGTAATTCGATAAATTTTGACCCAGTGACTTTTAGCGTGTACTAACTTTTTTGACTGGACAAAGCCTTGTTGTATGTTATTTTCTCAGGATGATTTTCCTCCACACACGGTAGTTTACTCTTATTTTCAGCATTAGCATTTTCTGTTGGCTGCTTACTGTGTAACATAAAAAAATGGCCTACACAGCAAGAGATAGATTCATTTACAAAACAAAGCACCCTTCAATCAGAACAAGGGTGCCCAAACTACTTTTTATTGACTTAGTTTAGGGTTCTATAAATTATCTTTACACCTATAAGCAGAGTGTTCTATCAGTGAGCACAAAATCTTTCACTAGATCAATTTGCTGTCTTGCTCAAGGGCAAGAGTAAATTACTTTATATTGTGTGCATTCAGACGAGCGAGATCGAAAGAGACGTCAGATTGCAAAGGTACTGCTAGAGACAAAGGAGAAACAAAGTATGGAAGATACATGGAGATCAGTTACATTCATCTGTTACTGTATAATGGGTGCTGGATGAGTCAGTGTTTATCTTTAGCATCTGCTGTACAAATATGTAACAATACGAGCCTTCCAAGGTAAACAAGACACAAATATCACAATGCAATATGAAGCATTTGTAAAAGCCTGTTAAATTTGTACCACACTCTGTCATAGCAAAGTCTCACACCTACAGCGACTGTGATAACACTTACACACATTCATTAAGTGAATATACACACACATACAAATGCATAGTACTTGTATACACATGTACACTCATGGTGAAGCATGGTTTTGCAGGTCGTGTTTTTCCTTCTTTTTCAACTGGACATGAAAAGCACAGCAGCACTGCACCTTGACATGCTCAATAGGGGCTTTAGTAGCATTGTGCTCACACACACACACACACACACACACACACACACACATATATTTAGACACAAGAAATGGCTGCTGATGCAAGACGACAACAATTCCTCAACACAACCTTTTAGGCATACATGGATGCACAAAAGCATGAATACACTGGAGAGGCCTCACAGCACACACACACACACACACACAATGTCAAGCCCACTCCAGTTGAGCTGTCAGGTCGGTGCCAGTGCATGCAGAGAGAGCAGAGAGGGGAGGAAGGAGGGTGCAGTAAACAATAACGGAGCACTGGAGCACTAGAGACCAAGAATTGTCCACTTGTCTCCTATCAGAGCAGTTTTCCCACAGTCACTGATAGAAAATGAGAAAAACTAATTTCATGAAATCAAGACCATGTCATTGGATGTTTTGTCTCTTTACATGTCCCCCCCCGCCTCTCAGGGTTAAAGAGGAGCTATACAGTCTCAGCTCAGTAGCAGAACTGATCCCTATCTGCTCCACGGCTTAGTGCACTTTGTTCTGCGATAAACTACAATATCTCTTTTGCTTCAACATCAGCACAGTTTGGATGAGCACAGATTGGCATTTAATGGCAGCACCTTTGCGTCTCTCCTTTTATTTTATTTTTTCGCACTACAGAAGCCAGTAAAACCAGCAGCTTCTCTGGAGGAATCAAGCTTTAAAAAATTTCCTGTGCAGATGTCATTGGTCACAGTTAGTGGTCACGATTCACAGCCTCATGGCTCCCGCCTGAAGCTTATCGGCTGTCGCTCTCTCGTGTCAGGTGAAATCTCTCAGCCAAGCAGATGAATTTCAACCTGTCTGTTTTGCTTCATACGCCTCAGTTCCCTGAATTCTGAGCTAAAGGAGGTAATTAGTGTGAGTGTGAGAGGTTCAGATCACTGACCAGTCACACAGCGCTAAACTCTGCCATGGAGACAGATGGTTTGGGGGAAGCAAATCTATGCATCCATACACACAAAGACAGAGAAATGGAGACTGAAATGTCCGCAGCACTGAAGCACATTCTTGGTTTGCGAGTTAATGGAGCTCTCAGAGTAACTCTTAATAGATCTCAGTGGAAGAGAAAGCAGGAAATGGAGAGATGAGAAGAAACCGCATCCGTATGTGAGAGAGTTGAAATCGGTAACATATTTGGATGTAAACAGCTTTTCCAGTAAGTTTTCAGCGAGTGAGTCATGTGACTTAAGCTTGTATAAATGCTTGTATTACTCCCAATACAAGCAGCTATACTTTCTGACAATTTTTAGGTACAGTTGTTAAGAGCAATTCTTTTCTTGTTTGGTCTTCATACAAACAGTTGACTCGCACACATGCTCATACTTTAAGTCCCACACGTGCTAAACAGTGATTCATCAATGAAACTGAGCCCAACTTTGTCTTTTGCCTGTTTATGTCTATGCAGTCAAGTGTTAACAGACATTACTTTTAATTACTCCAATGTGTATGATTTATTTCGTTTTCAAGTATAACATCTGCAAGATTTTTAATCTCAAAAGAGTGCAAGAATATTCATCTCAATCCTGCAGAAAACAAGGTTAACTCTGCCTTTCCCCCTCCCTGTTCCCCTCCTCAATACCGTTTTCACCCCACCCCTCCCTGCTCACTTCCTTGACTCTCACCTTCACCCCTTCTCTCTCTCTTTTCCCTCACTGCCACCTTCATTTCTCCACATAATCCACCCTTTTAGCCTTTCACCTCCCTCTTTATATCTCAGCCTCCCCCTCCATGTAGGTTTTCTTCCATCCTCTTTTGCAATCCATTTCTTTGACCCCCCCCCCCCTTCTTCATGCTCCAGTCCATCCCTCTTTCATTAGAGGAGAGCAAACTCAATCCCATCACATGTAATAACCTAATCACACTCTCTACTCAGGTCGATCAGTAGGGCAGTGTGTGTGTGTGTGTGTGTGTGTCGTCAGTATGACAACAAGCGCATCTGTGTATGTATTTGTGTTGCCTGTTATGATGAGCATATATACCAATTTAAGCTGCAGTGTCCTTTGTCCTTTCTATATCTGCTTCGTATATTATTACTTTGTACCAGCTGGTTTTAGATGTAATTTACTTACTGCCAAAGGCCAAAATACTGCACATAGGGAGGAGGATGGTGAAGGGTTGGGTGCACAAAGCACAGGATTTTAACACAACAGTGGCCGGGATTCATGCCCTGCCTGTTCGGTTTAGGCTACCTGGTTACGGTTAGGAAAAGATAGTGTTTTTTTGTCAAATATAAGAAAAATCGATATATAAATCAGCATTTACCTGTTCAATATTCATCCACGGTCTTTCTCTAACCATAACCAAGTGCTTTTAACTGTCCCAACCATAAAAACATAAACCATGCTCTAGGAGTGGATATTGTAGGGAAAATACATCTTTCTTTGCAGATAAGTTCAGCATTAGCATTTTCTGTTGGCATTGAACAGTGTGCAGATGTTTTCTATATAAATGTTGATGCAGTTGTATATGACAAAGTAGGAACAAAATGATCTCTATATGGTTTGAAATTGCTGTCAAACCCGACCCTCTTGGATAAATGACTTATTACAGTCAGTCAATCTGTATCATCACTTCTTTTAGATTTTGGGTAATGCTGCTTTTCCAATACGGCTTGTAAAGTAGTATTAAAGTCAATTGTATTCATGTAGCACACAAAATGACAATATTGCCTCAAAGGGCTTTGAAATTTGCACAGCATATTACACCCTCTATCCTTCAATTCAGATACAAAAAACTTAAAAAAAAACTCAGGAAGAGTGGGGGGATGCCATATGTACAGAGCACATACATACAGAGAACACAAACAGTAAAACAAATAAACTATTGAGATATAAAATGACAATATATGGTAGATTCACACCTGAAATATATCACGTTATCACACTATGATACAAATAATCACATTAAAGCTGCAGGGGGTAAATAAAAATAAACAAAAATTCTAAAAGTTACCTACATTATTTCAATTTCCTAGTCTTACATAGTCTTATTTTGGCCATATGTTCTATCTCCAACATGCTGCTCTAATGTTTTGGTTTTAATTGAATTGTCAAAGAAAATGTATATCTTGATATTACCTTGATTTTATATTTAAAAAATCCTTATTTGCCTATAATTCAAATGTGCTTCTGCATTAGAAGCGTCACGTATGACAATATCTAAACACCTTTCACTGATTTGTTGGTGAGCACATCTCAGAGGAACTCATTTCTGCTCCAACCGAGCAGCAGCTCTGAAGAGCACTGCTGGGTTCAGAGCTTCTCCAACTGCTGGCATTGCCCTACAGACCATCAGAGGCTGTTTGTCCTCCTTTGTTCATCACTCCATTCACCGTTAATGAGCTCTGTTCCCCCTCTGCTGTCCTTCCTTCCTTTTTTACCCTCTATCGCTCATCTCCAAACTTTTGCTGTGAATCTCTGCTCTTCTCCCCCCGTCATGTTTGTCTTTTCCGCCCTTTTTCTCTCATCGCTCTTTCCATCTCTTTTTCTCTTTCTCTTCGCCTCCTAGTGATCCGTCTCACTCTGTCGATGTGGCAGTGGAGTGCTTCCAATCCAGATTCTGAGCCGTGTTTGATTGGGATAATTGTTCATTTATTTCACCATCTGTCACAGAAGACAGACACGTGCACACACACACACACACACTCGCCCGCTACCATTATCTCAAACATAAAAAAACCCAGCTCCCCCGTGCTGTGATCACTGCTTTAAGGATTTTGCCAACAGAATGACTACTTGCAGAGTCGCATGCGTCCAGTGTGTCTCCTGTGTGAGTGTGTTGTGTGTGTGTGTGTGTGTGTGTGTGTGTGTGTATGTGTGAACTCCAGATCGGCTCATCTCAGTGAAGTCCCTGAAGACGTCACGATTCGAAAACAGAAACTCATAAATCAGCCTGTGCCTGAACTCGCTCCTCTCTCCCTTGTCTCCTCGTTCCCCCTTTCATCTCTCTGTCCCTGCATCCCTCCATCCCTCCATCCCTCCATCCCTCCTCCTACTCCTCCGACACCCCTGAGAGGAGGCTGAGGCAGCAGTGACGCAGTTACACCAGGATTCCCTCTGTCTTTCTGTTATAGTCTCTCTGCTGCATGCACTGTCATCTCCCACTTACTTTCATTGCCTTTTTAATCATCTGTGCTGATGGCACTCCATTGTGAGATGTTTTCTAAGCAACTTTACATCAACCATCAGCATCTACTATATTAAATTCTGTTCTATTTCTATTTTAAACAGTCCAGTGTGACAAAACAGAAACACTTCAGACTGTTCAGTGTTTATTCTCTGCAGTACTGCAACATTCACATGATGTACTGGACTGAAACACTTTAACATACATCACACCTAAACAAAAGGCATCCCAAGGTGAGATTCTCTCTCCTATGGCATCCATCCCATCATGTGCATGTGTAGTGTGTGTGTCCACGCAGCTGTATGTATGTGAGTGCGTGTCACAGTGTGTCAAAGAGGAAAAAGGGAGAAGAGAAAGAGAGAGGGAGAGAGACAGGGAGCCCTAAATAGAGCAGCTGCATCTGGTGGGGCCTGGCCTTAAACCTCAACTCACACACACACACACACACACACACACACACACACACACACACACACAGACACACACCAACTAATGTGCCTGAAGTGGTTCAACCGTTCAGCTCGACCTTGAGGTATTGGCTTCTCTACATGTATTAGCACAGTACCACACAGGCAGTCGCACACAAACATTGGCAAGCTGATATCACATCAGGATAACACGGGTAATATTCTATATTTTTCCAGACCAAAACTAACAATGGTTCGACCCAACCAACACGTATTGTTTGTGTAACCTGAGGGCCTGACTTATTCCTCTGTGCCATGGAGCGGTATTTTTCTCCAAAAACAATTAAAAACACATCAGTGAGCTTCATTAGAATAAACATGGGCACTGTTCAATGCAAGATTTCCAACACATATTAGCCCACAGCTGAAAAAAAATCCCCAATAAATGCACTATTTATTCCAGTTTGAGTAACGTTTGCAAAAAAGTACGGCCCCATAGTGTTTGGGAAATTACTTAAAGAGACACTCCAGCAATTTACTACTGTACTTCCATGAAGTTGGGGGCTTTATATAGATATACTTAAAAAATGATGCTTAAGCTCCAAAAACACTGAACCTTACATTTCCCGTGATGTAACACAATGTCATCTTTGTTTAGACCATCCCTGCCTGGTAAACACCCACGTCTTTGAACCTCCAGGACGCTGCTTTGTAACACAGGCTTTCTGATATGAATTTGAAGTCTCAAGGCCAAGCTGAGATAGCAGCTGATGACATCACTATGACATCATCAGAGTTATTTTCAGAGACTCCAGACCTCCAGAGACGCGGAAGATATTATACAACAAGTCACCTGATCTTCACGTGTAAAATCTGCAAAGTGCCCTTTTAACCTTTTTTTTTTTTTAAAAAATGAAACTATATGTTTGTGACCCAATTTTAAACACTTGGGCTACATCTAGGTTTGGGGCTGAGTGCCACAGACAGGATATGGAAGTCAGAAAGCACTGAGAGACAGACAAGCAATGTTGGTGTGGATATTTTAATGGAAGGAAGCTATAGCATAACTGTAGCCTCATCTTATGAAATAAGGACTCTGTTACATAAACAGTTGTGTAAAGTCCTGTATAAATGATATTGTCAGTGTATTTTAATGCTGACAACACGCGTACCGTGGAAGACTGTCAGACATAAACATCCTGACTGATTATAGCGATTAGGAGGGCCACTTTTATCATGCATGTTCTCTCTCTCTGTCTCTCTGACACAGTTTCGACAGGATTCTGGTTGCTTAGTAACCGACCGCAGTCCAAGGATTCCAGAGAACTGTCCACAGAGAGATGGAGGGAGGAGAGTTAGGGACAGGAAGGTGGAGTGTTTTGTGTCTTTTGTCTGCATGTTGGCCACCGTGTTTACATTTTTCTTTGATTGTTTCCCCTGTATTTTCTCCTCTTTCACAGTCTTTTTCCTCCACTCCAGCCTCCCATGTGCTCTCTCCTCCTCCTCCTACTCCTTTCCCTAAACGAGTCTCACGCTCCATATTGTCAAGGGAGGCGGGGGGGGGATCACCTCCCTCCCGTTTCCCTTCTTTTTTCTCTCCTCTCCCCGCCTCTGCATGCCAAATACTTATCAACAATACATGTCATATAATCCAAGTATAATCCATTACATGTGAGCTACATCTTCACGTACACACAAACGAAAGCCCCTCTCCTAATGTATTCTTCCAATAATCCTGTTAAACTGTTATGTTAAACTTCCAAAGGACAATTCATCACAGCCACCTCATTCTTTCGTCTCAATCTTTCCCAAAACAAAATGGCCCAAAGGCTTGGTCGGTCCGTAATATATTGAAAACGAGCTCCTGCAAATGTCCAGTTAATGTGCGGCAGTGTTTCAGGGCTCTGGTCAAGTGTTTGTGTTGGAGGCTCCTCAGGGGAACATAGTGCTGACCCCACAGTATCGTTTTTTACTGCTTTGGTGTGTTTTATAGATCAGTCCTGCTGACTACTTCAGTGTTTGCCGGGTTACAAGAAAAATATATAGTAGTTATAGAGTCCTACTGTACCTGCAGATGTTATTTAGGATTGTATTAAACTCGATAGCAACCAAATGACAGTGAGGGTACAGCTTTCCAAAACTGATGACATAACTTAGTAATGATCAAAAAAAAGAAAAAGTACATCTTATGTAAACCAAGCTACTCCAGCAGCAAAATGGAACTTTGTATAAAATAGAAGCTACTGTCTTTATAATTGGCATCGGATTAGTAACACTGCGAGCAGAAGCAGTCATTGCATGTGGAAAATCAGAAATGTAAAAGGAACCTGAAGAATTTAAAATCTATTCCAGAAATGTATCACCTGGGGAAGTAAATGAATTACGTGATCCAAAGACGGAGGAGAGAAATATCAGATGGTGAGTTAAAAACTACGGCAGAATATGTGAAATATGTGATCTTTGCTTGGAAATGTTTCCAGGGGGTTTTAATGGACTGCAAACAAATGAGACGGTGAACTACTGTACAGATACCTACTGTACATGAAGCAATCAATGGCAATGATTGCATGGGTCACTGCAAGCGGTGGCAGGTTCTTCTGTTCTTCTGCAGGATATTCTACATTCAGAGAAAATGTTATGACCAGTGGATGTCAAACTGGCTTTAAGGGGACTGATCTTTATTACGTCGTTCTGTATAGACTTCTACAGTTCTATACATCACTGGATTAGTCTCCCATCATGCATCTGTTTTGGATTACTATTTTTAAATGCAGTCTTAGCTCTTTAAAAAGAGAAAATATATCACTGAAATATAATCCTTTGCATAATGAAACATCTAAAAAGAAGAAAAATTAGATTTGCTTTAGTTTTTTGCCTAAGAAACAACGGGATGACATACATAAATCATAGAAAATAAGCAAAAAAACTTCTGTTTGTCCTCATTTACTGCAATGATGTGACACCCCGCATCAGATGATCATTACACATACAGGCCCCATTACAGGAACCGAATCAAAAGGTCAAAGCCTATTGGTTGAATTTCTATCTCCCACCAGATGGCCATATGCCCTGCCCTGCCTGGCAGCATATGGACATCTGGCGCAAAACCAAGGCATGAGTTGCACACACTCATACCCACACACATATGCTTACACATCTACTGTATATGAACATGTTTATAAAGGTAAACATGCATGCACCTCTCACATAAACAAATGCACAACATATGGACCCATTAGTAAATTCAAACAAACATACCAGGTACCAACCCCCCCCCGGATACACACACACACACACACACACATCTTGACACAACACCGAGATTGTTTTTAACAATCTGTGTGAAAATGCATTCAAATATCCTCTGCTGCTTCTGTGTGTACACCTCTATGCGTGTACATCTTGTGTACGTCCATGCGAGCCCTCAATATGAACCGGTGTGTTTCTACGAGTGTGTGTGTGTGGCCATGTGCATGAGTGTGTAGCCATGTGTGTGCAGTGAATCTTGGCAGCTTTTTCTATGAGCTTACCTGATTCATGTGCAGGCTATAGCCTCTGATGGCCGGGCACATTATCTTCAAGGGTAACTATTATATAAGCCTCAGCTCAGGTTTTTATTTCATTGCTTTGCTACAGTAGTGCTGAAGATAATCACTGTGGAACATTATACACTAAAAGCAAATTAGCATTAACTACATGTTTGGCAGTTCGCCAATACTTTAATGTAAAATTACTTAAGAAGAAAGCCATGAAGGTGGTGTATTAATTTTATTTATATATTTTTATTTTTTATATAGATGTTGCAGCCCAAGTGTGTCAATGAAGATTAGAAAGGGGTAAAAGAAAATAAAAGCATTAAGTTTTTTTTCACCGATGTATACAGTTAATTTTCAGTTAAACCAGACAGTTACTGCCTTCAAGAGAGGATGTACTTCTCATTAGATAGTGAGAAACTGTTGAAAAAGACATGTTTTGATTGGGGTTGATAATATTGAGAGTGTATTTGCAGTTAATTAATTGAAAAGACTTTGGTCGACAGAAATCCGATGGACAATGAAAGGAATACAGTGTACAGCAGAGACTCAAGAGACTCACTTTCCTTGCTCAGCTTCATTTGTGCAAGTGTGGAAATCAACCTTGCAAACCTCTGGCCATAATTCCACTTCTTGGACCAGACCAGTATTGACTGAATGGTAGTAATAAAGTACTGAGTCGTCTGTCAAAGTAAGCACTTTATTACTACTATCTAATGAATGGAGATACAATATGTGACCGACTTCAGTCAAAAAGCTAACATAAAAGAATACATTTTTGCCAAACAGAATGTTCATACCCCGACAGGTAGTGGGTGTTAAGATTTTAATAATATGTGCACATGAACTATTAGAATTTTACATTATGATTTAGTAATTTGGACGAATTCTTGTGTGCAATTCATGCCCAAAATGCTGCATGTGCATGCTATTCAGCTGCGGCCTTCGAGTACTAGCATCTTCTTTATTGCAGTTAATGCACTGGTTTTACTGGCTTCTCAACAAGCACTTCACCAGTTTTCAATTACTGAAAACAGAGAGGGTTGATACTTCCACTCCTAATGCATTTCCACTGTGGTTTAGCAGGTATGCAGTATAAGGCAGTACTTCTGCAACAGCTGCAATTTAACTAACTGACTCATGCATTTAAACAGTTAAATTACTGAAATAAGCATTCATCACTGAATACCGCACAAACACAAACAAATTTATTGACTCCCAATAAGCTGATGGTATAAAAACATTAGATTAAAATTGATTAGCAACACAGATTCAGTTAAAGAAAGTAAATACAAAATTACTAGGCGCTATTAAAAGAGTGCCAGAATCCAACAGTGCAATATAGAGTTCTGGCAATCTCTTCATAGCCATTACAACGAAGACGCTGAGTACGACAATAAACACTTAACAGGACTCCACTCTGGCCATTAAAAGTACAATGATGGTCACGAACAGTATATTTAGTTCATATAGTCATGCTTTTTTTGTGTACTGCAGCTGAGTCATAATTGAAAATATCCCACACTCAGTTTGACACGACTGTGTGTCATACCAGTGAAACAATATGCAACCACCGATCGCATCTCTGTGTGTGTGTGTGTGTGTGTGTGTGTGTGTGTGTGTGTTTGTGCAGACTGCGTATGTGTGCAGCCCTCCACCTTCACCTCTCCTGAAGAAGATACAATTCCTCAGGCTTAATGAAGTTTATCACAAGCCTCATTGAGAGGGGTATTCCAGCAGAAAAAATGACATTAGTCTTCCCTTCATTAAACTTTTCAGTCTCGGGAGAAAGATCAAGAATAAAAGGCGGATTGATAAAAAGACTGACAGGAAACCAGAAGAGACCGGAGGAAAGAAGGAAAGACGGTCCAACCAAGACTGAGTGCTTCCAACATGCTAACACTGTAATGCTGTGTCTCTCTCTCTCACACAAACACACACACACACACACACACACACACACACACACACACACACACACACACACACACACACACACACACACACACGCTGACCGCAGTTTGGCACACTCTACAAAATTTTCTGCTTATTGCCTCAGAGCTGTAAAATAACTCCTCTTCACTGCGCTCATCCCCAGCACAGCCAGCCATGCACAAACATAAACAAACAAACACACACACCTACACACACACACAGACCGCCAAAATCTGACATCTGACAGATTGGTGAATGTGTTGTTTCCCTGCTTTCTTTCATTTAAAGGCTAAATCTGCGGCACAGAGACGCAACAACTTCCTTCCTCCAAAGCACCTCTTTTACCAAGTGCCAGACGGAGAGCGGGAGGAAGAGCGCCGGACTGCAACGATGAGACAGAGAGGCACAAAATGGAGATCAGTGACGGCGAAGGGCAAAACTCGAGAGAAACAGTAATTGGATTTGTTTCCATATTTTCAGGTCGCGTTACCATAGGAACCACATTTCCTTGTAGCACATCCTCCAGCACACAGACTCTTTTTTTTCTGCAGAGTCCAAGGTTTTGCTCTCCCCAATCAAGGGGGTGTTGGATTACAGAAAAATGTTGATCACAGTCCACAGGGAGTGGAGGAGGAAACTGGAGCACACGGCTCATCCTGTAATTGTTATTTATTAGGTGCAATTAATGCAATTAAAGAACAAGTGAGCGCCAGTTTCCTCATGGGCTGATTTTGATCTACAATGACCTGCCCCTCTGAGAGCACAGGTCTACAGGCTGCAGTGCAAGATGTAGCACTGTATGATGACTGAGCCTTCCTGTATTTACTGTACAAAACAAATGTTGTTGTCAGCTAATAATGTTTTTTTCCTTTTTTCTCTTGAGTAAAGGAGACAAAAACATGACTTGAATTGAAACAATATCTTTGTGAAAGGAAGCAACAAAGTTAACTGGATATTGGGTATATGTTTTAAAATTCACCTCCACCCAAAACATGTATTTTACTTGTATGAGGGTGTTTTATTGTGTACAATAATGTATTAGCAGTTTGACATGAGGGCTGTTTTCCACCTGTTGAACGGGTAAGGACTCATCTTAAATGACTTTAAGACGTCTTCGATACAAGCTGATTTTGTGACATCACATCTGGTCTGGAGGCGAGTTGTGGTTCAATACGCAGCTAATAATAAAGTGTGATGTGTTAATCTGAAGCCACTAGTGCACAAACACTGAGAATGGATTTTTCTGTGAAATATGACACACCTTGCATCCAGCAGTTAAACTTGAAATGGAACAATATTTGCATATTCATAGATTCTGGATTTTTTTGTTTTTTTCAATGAAAGAGTTTTACCAAGGTTACAGAACTGTTTTGTGGGAAAAAAAAAACATTTATCGAAAATAAAAAATAAATTCCAAGCAGAATATTTTTATGTTTTTAAATTTGTCTGGCACTAGTACTAGAGTTATTCTTACTTCAATAAAATACCATCAATAATCTACATTCCACAACATCGGATGCCCGAGGAGGAAAAAAAATGTCCAAACTTTGGATGTATTGCACATGATAACGATAAGCTATGGTATCATTGACTGTAAACAGTACTTTTGAGTTAAACTGAGTGCAAGAAGTGCAAGAATAGAACTAGGGCTGACCCCAATGCTTCAAAGCTTGGACTGTTGCCATGGTAATCAATATCAAGATCAGTATTTGAATGCTTTGTTTTTTTGTTTTGTTTTTAAGCCTGATCCCACAGTGTTGTCCCACATACTGGGGGCGGCTGTAGTTCAGGAGGTAGATCAGGTCAATCAGAAGGTTGGCGGTTCGATCCCCAGCTCTTCCTGCTGCAAATTGTCCTCAATACTAAACCCCAAATTGCTCCAAATGGTGTTGATGAATGTGTCTGAATGTTAGTTTCATCTATCACTGTATGAATGTAGCATGTAGTGGTCGGAAGACTAGAAAGGTGCTCTATAAGTACAGTCCATTTACAATACACATACTGTGGATTTGGGACTAGACTGGGCAGGCAACCCATGTTTATTAACAGCGGCCTATTTTATCATTTTGCAAAGAGACAGAGACAGAGAAAAGTTATCTGGTAATATATTAAAAGACTTGGCCATGGTGGATATTTTACAAGCACGGACAAGGTAAAGCATTTGGTACCGTGTTGGTTTTGATCGTTTCGATAGGATCATCATTAACAATAAGCCTCCTATCTTCCACATGCAGCTCATCTGCTGTTCACAGAATCGTGGGTGAAAAATCCAAAACGTGAGTTCTGTTTTTTGGGTAACCTTATGAGACTGAGTCAGCAGATTAAAGTAGTTTATGAGTAAACACTAGCAAAACGCTTGCTTTGCATCACTGTATTATTAACCCCCTAACACTATAGAAGTGTACATATTTGATTTTTACTTATATTCCCTGGACTTTGGAGACACAGTAGTTCAAAATGTAAAAGAACAATCGATTGACATAGTTGGAGTAATCTGATAGATTTTATTTATCAAGAGTGAACTGTCTGTACCTCTGACCTCTCTGGATAACCTCTAACATTCAACCATGTTTAGCACAGACGGAGATGCAGAGCCATGCATGGATGACTACACACCCAGCCAGAGGTCCTCAACCTTTTTACAGCACAGCCACAGGAGAGTGGGCAGGATATTTCACTGTGTTTTATTATTAGCTGAGACAGCGGGAGACACAGGAGACTGGCTTTGGTGGGATTACATCCAAAGAAAGGGGAGGTTTATATGCACATCCAAACTCTCCTCACAGCGTGAAAACAACAGTAAGTGTAAACAAAGAGGGGAAAGAATATCTTGATCTGTCGCTGCTCCAAAATGTGAATTTTATCACATTAACAGGTGACAGCTAATGTTTAGACAAAACAGTTGAAACATCCTGTTATATAAAGGGTGAACAATATAACAGGCTGCCTTACATTTTACATTTATCCAAATGGACCTTTGTAAAGCCTGTAAGTGTTTCTACTGTTGTTATATACACCACATAGTCATTCCATTATATTAAATACTGACCCAAAATAAAATATGAACCCTGTACCACAAATTGAGCAGAACTTTTAATTAAGCTTTTTAACTGAAGCACCTAAATATTAATAATAATTAATTAATTAATACATTAAGATTTTACTCCCATTACATCCTGAAGTTGCAGGCTTAATTTGGGTAAACCCTTTATTACCAAAAGACACAATCTGACATAATCTCACTTAATCTTTTTAATTGCCTTTGTAGAAACTGAATCTGGATGTTTGATTACAGGGACAGTACATTAGAGTTGTTGTTCTTGTCCTAGGATACACTGCAATGTTTGTCACTCAACAGCAAAAGGTTCTGTAGGTTTTACCCCTCACAACACCGTGACTTCATCAGTGCTGCACCGCATTACACATAATATTTTATATCAGATTTTAAAAGGAGAAATAAAAGGTAGAGCCGTGCCCCTGATCTGCTAAAAAATGAATGTCCCCCTGACTGAACCCTATCATCTCAGCTTTAGAGATATTTCACCCTGAGCAGTGACTCAACATTTTCCAGGGTCAGGGAAAATAAATAATTTCATATCTCATCCGTGCTCAAGGCTCACTGGCCCACAGTAATCAGTAAACAATAGTAAAACAGTATTTACTGTAACCATGGCAACAGTGGACAACAAGGGATGCACCTGGGGCAGGTACCACAGATTACCATAGCAACCGGTCAATGAGGAGGTTATCACAGGAAGTACAGGGGTTAATATTAACTCGTGTAAATACGATACACACACAGAGATTGAGAGAACGTGTCCATGTGAGTTTCCTCATGCACTGAGTTCATAACCAGAGTGAACGGATTAAATGCAGCCACATCACAAACATCCCAATATACTGTATATTAACAAACACACTATAATCCTACTAAAAATTACCATGGAAACAGAGCTTACATGGACTGCAAGAATGAACAGAAAGGAGGAAAAGACATTTCAGTATCACAGCCTAAAAATTGTTCTTTCCTCCTTTTTTCAAATTAAGATACATGTATATATTTTAATAGCAAGTAACTCAAGATATTCAAGAATAATTGTCTCAGATAAAGCCATAATACAGCTGTATATGTAAATGTGTTGTTGTCTCATTGAGCATTATTACTGATTTTTGTTCTAATGTGGTTTAGTTAATTAGGGTCATTCAATAAAGAGCTTCTTTTCACCATCAGAGGAGAAACTGATTATCGTTAGGCAGGTAAGTAGTGTTAGTCCGGTCTGCTGTAACCTTTAATTCAAACATCACTAACATTTAATTGTTTTTTTTCCACCTCTTTCCACCATCATATATGTGTATAAGAAGGCTGTATGTAATTTGATACAACTGTGGTGCCATAAAGTCTACTTTTGTGATGCCTATAATGCGTGCTGTTAGTTAAATGTTGTTTTAGCATGAGGTCACAGTTAGAGATGATGTTGCACTGGACTGCATTATATTGAAATGTAGTTCTGATATTGTATCCCCATCATGTATGCAAAAACACCTTTAACCACGACCGAACTGTTGTATTGAAATTCAATAGATTGTACAGGTGTACCTAATAAAGTGGCCGCCCTGTATATTTTCATTATTATATTTCTTTATTATCATATTTCATCCTTTATAATATAAGGACTATACATTCAGTTCCAGTAACAGGCAGAAATAAATAGCTGCTTTTGAGGTGAATGAGAATTGGCAATATGTCAATAATGTTCAGCTGTAACTCCAGAGCAGCAATTTGTGTTTATTACACAAAAAATCAGTGTATGTGTGTGAGTTTGTGTGTGTATGTTTAACAGCTGAAGGATTAGCAGTGTAAACAGGATTTTCCTACAGCCTAGTAAAACAACTGATCATTTTGGCCCAACAAGTAGAAGCCAACATACATACACACACACACACACACACACACACACACACACCGATAATCAAATATTACCCCAAACATAAATGATTTCCATGGACAAGGTACAAGCTGTCACCTGCAGCAGCTCTACTACACTGCATGATGCCTCTCTCTCTCTCTCTCTCTCTCTCTCACGCGCACGCACGCACACACGCACACACACACACACACACACACACACACACACACACACACACACACACACACACACACACACACACACACACAATAACAGCAATTGATTGTTAAAAAGCCAAGAACAGCAGTGGTGATTGTTAAAACGTAAACTATTTGCAAACTGCAATGATAAAACACACACACAGGATTTGTTCCTCTTCTATTTTTCCTTCCTATCCTTCATCTTCCATCTCTCAACCCTTCGTACCTACTTCCTTTTCTTCCCCTCTTCTATTTATCTTGATATGATTTTTCCATCACCTCACCCTTCACTACCTCTTTCCCGCGTTCTTTCACTCCCACATCAGAGTTAAACGAGGTAGGTAGTGTTTCCTCCCGCGGGAGAGCGGCGCAGTGATGCTTTAGTGTGGCAAATAGAAAGTGACAATGCATTCATTACTTATGCCCACACTCTTCCTTCCTCTCACTCCGGCTCCTCTAACACACGCAGTCCACCTCTCGTCTCCCTGCAAGGTGCATACGCTGAACAAGCTCTCTAATCAAGGGCAACAGAAAAGTGGACCATTTTATCAGGTTTCCAAATAACTTTGGACCAATCCACAACTACACAATAGTCTGTTGCATATAATGCCTATGCACAGAAACACATGGACAAAGTCAGACACAGCTTGGTTTACTGAACCAAATGTTATTTTGTTACAGTGAGTGGCGAGGTAAACTAATATCAGCCTTTATTTTCTAACATGCTAATGTCTTGACAGTGACTTCAGGTTCAAAATGGACGTTTATAGCTGACTCTCCTATAGTTTTAAGTGGGAAATGGATAAAGGAGGTGTTTAAATGTACAATTTACTTTAAAGTTTCTGTACAGCTTCACTGCCCTTATACTGAATGCAAAACATTCGGAAATCCTCACCTTTTTGTAACTTTTAGACTTAAAAAGACAGAAGTGGAACCTTAATCTGCCCAAATACACACCTGACTCTAAATCATACTGCAGCCTTTAATTCCCCAGATGTGTGTTTCATTGAACAGTTAGTCAGTGATTAAAAGTACCTTTTATTCACTCCTATGTTACGCAATCACAGATTCTTGCTCAACCAGAAGTGCTTTTGAGTGCATAAAAAAATATATGCAAATGGTTTTGAAAAGCAAAAGCAATTTCCCCCCAAGTTACACGCAGAAGAAATGGCTTGGGCACCCGGTTAGCTCAGTGGGTAGAGCTGGTGACCCATGTACTGAGGCTCAGTCCTTGCTGCAGTGGCCCAGGGTTCAAATCCGACCTGCGGCCCTTTGCTGTGTGTCATCCCCTCTCTCAGCCCCGCGTTCCTGTCTATCTTTAGCTGTGTCTATCATAAAGGCAATAAAAAGTCCCAAAAATACTTAAAAAAAAAAGAAATGGCTTCTCTCCTCAGTTCAGCTGTCAGTAGGAAATGACCTGGTGACCAACTGATAGAAATAAATTTTTGTTTTTACTACGTCCTGGAGATTCTACCGTGTCAAAGAATGTTGACTCTTTACTAATACAAAGAATGTCCGAAATTTGCAGCAGGACTGGTCAGTCAGGAATGTTGGAAAAATGGCTGCCATCGCTCAGGACACTGTAATATACAGACAGACCTGATACAGAGTCCTGACTTAAACTCAAAATATAGACAGTACCTTTCATATTTTATACTGATTCAAGACAAAATCCAAAATCTAATTGGCTGTTTGCACATAGTGACATCATTCTTACGCAATGGCTGAATGCCAAGTTTGGGACATTTTCTGTCACATACATGGGTCGTACATACATGTTATACAACCTGTGCACAGCTTTTCGTCTTCACACCCCAACACTTTATCTGCCACATATGCACTCACTACCACACGTCCTTATGGTATTGTTTACAGAGTAATACAGAGAAAACATGATACATCTGAGTATTGGTTTTGCTTTATTTTCACAGGTTGCTAAAATATTGTTGACTGCTCTGCCTCTGAGATGAGACAACACCAGACTGCACTGCTGCACCAAATCTGTCAGTAAAACAAGCCAACGGTGTGTAAACTATAAGTGTGTTTTTGAGTGTTACTGTATGTTATAGTGTCTGTTCTATCTATGTTGGGGTCCATGCACATGGATGCATACGTGCTGTTTTATCTACAAAGAAAGATTGACTAAGAGGCAGGTAAATGTCACTGATTTCGTAGCCAACTGCGTCTCAAGTTGCGGTTTCCATAGAAACAGATAAAGTATGTACAGTAGCCTCTCTATCTGTGTGAATGAGCCATACCATAATACTCCAAATGGGTGTGGGTGGACAGGCACCAACTGCAGGAGTCTTTTCACAGTGTAGCACAGAGCTCTGTCTGCATATTGCTGCTTTCAGAAGACAAGAACAGCTTCTTTCCAAAATGTTTTTTGTTTTTTTTTGGGTTGAAACATAATGGAAAGAATACACCAGAGATGTTCTTGTACTGAAGCTGCAGATAGCCGGCATTAACAGACGATGCTCTGTATTTTTATGTTTTTCTTTTTCATGATCAGAAATAGAAATGTTAAATGTTTCCCTCATAAAAAAAAAAATGTGCCCACGATGGAAAATATACTGAAACAACATTTTGACCATCATAACTTTCCACAGAAAGACAACTATTTTGGGATCCCGAGACATTTGAAGTAGATTGATCCCATACAGCCATTAACTGTTTTTTGTGTCACTATACTATCTTCTCATGCAAGACAACAGCAATAGAAAGACGTCAACTAGAGCACCTTTTTTTTGTTGGTTTTGGTCTTTTTATGGGATTTGCCGAAAGCAATAAAAACACAAAACAGCACCAGTCATATTCTTTAATTTAGAATAAATGTTCCTAACAGCATGTAGTTGTTGGCTCACTAATGAACTCTAAATGTAGATCAGGAGCTAGCAAGACTTCCCCCCACCATTACACTGCTGCTTGATGTAATTTCCTGTCACAGCCAGAGATACTGCCGGTAGATATACAGCACAATTATTTGCTAATCTATCAGTTAAACTGTTGGACAAACACAAAAGGAAATTAATGAAGATTAATTAAAGAAGAACAATGAATCAATGACAATCAGTAGCCATACCCAAATTATAATTTATTACAATATGCCCACTGGCCTAAGATGCTACTTTAAGTGGTTATAATTTACTTATAAATAATAAGAGATTCATTAACTGTACGAATGAAATAAACATATAAATGCAGTGGTAGTGAAAGGCTATTGCTACCAAGTTTATCTCTACTAACTCAAAATGGACGTTTATAGCTGACTCTCCTATAGTTTTAATTGGGAAAAACTTCAATAGACACTTGTGGTGATAAAGTAGTAGTACTTTCTAAGTAGTTAATCAAGTTTCGGTCCAGTTAAGCATGATACTGTAATCCAAGCTGAACACAAACCCCCAAACGAAGGTTTGATGGCAATGAGGACACAGAATTTGACCTCTGCAGACAGTCAGCAATTACTCTAGTTTGGAATCATAAGGAAAAAATGAGGGCAAACCACAGTGATGGTCAAGTGATTACTTTTGTAAGTAAGTAAGTTCTTCATTCTTGATTGGCATCTTCCTGCTTATCTTTAAATAAAAGGACTACATTAAAATGCTCAAACCCCTTTCGAGCTCTCTCAGGTTGTGATGACAAGTTTTAAAGAAAACTGGCTACTTGTGAGTCCATGTGACTTCTGTTTAAAAGGCCTGCTTGCAGCTTGGCAGAGTGAACCTAAATAAAGCAGCTATAAAATGCAATAAAGTAAACTTTTTTGCTCCAGAAAACTCCAAAGAAAACACTGTTGGTGTGAAGAGATGAATCATTTCAGACACCAATAGAGGTCCAGAGTGTAACATTTAGGAGGATAACCAATGTTTTTCTCAAGTTTTGTTGCCATCGTAGTTTCTCCAACACGCTTTGAATGTGAAAGTGAGGCGAGGGGGTTGTAATGTGCAACTTCATCGCTAAATGCCACTTAATCTTACATGCTGGTCCTCTAAATTAAACCTGCTCCTCTATACAGCGATATTACATCGGTGTCAGCGTAGAGATTTATGCAGCCCAGTGCAGTCCACGTTATTTAAGCCCTACGGGAAGCTAATTGACCATAAAAGCTCCCCTTGACTAAGGTTGCGCTGACCGGAGACCTTAGATGAGTCTTTGACCAGTGTAGCTATGTGCTCAGCAGGGAATGTGTGGGCAGATGTTATTTCCCATACACTGATTCAATCTTCTGTCATCCTGATGTAGACTGGCATATTATCATATATATATATATATATATATATATATATATATATATATGTAACGACCCTCCACTGGAACCCAAATCAGTGCTCAAGCCTTACCCCACATCACTAAACATTTATGCTTAAGACAGCATTAAGATGAACCCTATTAACAATCAACCAGTTCATACAAATGACTTTGCATCACTGTCCTCACTCAGACTTTACTCTCGGATTTTGCAAGATAAAAGGCGTGACTGTGTTAAGAATGAGCACACAAACACCACACATACACCCCGCATACATATTGTACACACACCACACATATTTTCACATTTCTTTATATGTTGGCACTTTTATACAGTCCCCCCAGTTGTATAAAAATCTGGCGAAGTCATTAGAACTGGCTGGCATCTTCTCCAGCGATGCATTTACTGTGGCTATCAGCACTACTTGTTTAAACATCTTTTTGCACATTCTAGTTAACACAGTTTATATAAAGGGTCAGTCAATGGACTTGGCCAATCAAGAACATTCAACTGTTTGTTTATATAAACTAATGAAAACAATACAGGATATTTAAGGTACTTTTTCAAACCCGATAAAGATACATCAGCTAATATTAATTTTTCCCCACAAATGCATTACATAAAAAAAATAGGGGTCGATTATAAAAAAGTAACACTTAAAGTTGTTTTTTTATATAAAATTGTAACCATAATACATGCTCAAACATATGTTATCTTGTGTGTAGCATGAAGGAACTGCACACTTTAATTTCGTTATACAGTCATGTTATATTATAATAAATACATTTCCTTGATCCCTTGGTATACAGCATATACTAGCTCTATTAAAACACCTTGTCTGTACAGATGTAGCTGCCTAGAATTGCTGGCTGGTCCCTGACAGGCCCTTGAATGGAATGAATGGAAATATGGTTCTTTCCATTCACGGCTTGTGCCTATGTTTAGGATTATTGTCGTACTGCATTGAGCTATACTATTATAGTGTATAAAAGAAGAAACAAATCCTACACAGTTCACTCTGGTATCGCTGTGAATGCTTCCACCCTTAAAGCTAAAAGTCAGCACTTTCACCTCATAGTTATTGTTCTATTCCCAATCCATTTGACTGGAGTACAGAGCCAAAACAGCACAAAATCTATCTCTGCACTGCTGCTGTCCTCTCCTGTGTCTTTAACCTCCTCTCTGCCTTTTTCCATCTCTTTTCTCTTTCATTCTGCTCTCAGGCAGCCTTCCTCCCCAATCCACCTTCTCCCTTCTCCTATCCATCCTTATCGCTCTCCTCCTGTCTAGGAGCTGTCACATGCTTGAGGAAACTGAACAGAACACTACGGCCCTACTTGACAGCCTCCTGCTGTATGTGACGTGTGTATACGTGCATAGAGGTGTGTGTGTGTGTGTGTGTGTGTGTGTGTTCTATGTGTGTATGAGGAGAGAGATTATTGGTGGTGTGTACAGTGGAGCATGTCGGTACACAACCACCAGGCTGGATGATTCCTTTTTTTGTTTGGTCATGTGGGAATACATACACACACAAAGAGACATGTACACACGAACTACAGTGTGTTAAGATGTAAACACAAACATGTAGACAACTGTCAGGTCTAGGTGTGTGTGTGTGCATGTGTGTTATCAGAGTGTGTGGAGACATTAGTCCATTAGCTGGATCACACTTTTTACAAATAGAGCTTAAAAACCAACTTTGATCCAGTTGAATACAACAGGATTAGCCTAAAGCCTTTATACACACAGACACTCACTTTGTTCCTCACACACTCTCACTTACTCGCTCTCGCTCACACACGTAGCCGGAAAACGAAAACACTCATCATCCACATAATTAGTCTCTTTTATTTAACCTATACTGAGCCAGTCCGATTTAGGCAGGCAAAGTAGTATTTGTCTAAGGTGTACTTTTACTTTGCCTGTGCCTGTGCAGTATGCGGGTGACAACAACAGACTTTGCACACACGTCCGGCACTTTAATTGGAGGAAGCACACCCACACAGACCTCTTACTGTATTGGCCCATATATAAGATGACCCTGATTATAAGAAAAGCTCAAACCAGTGATTTTGTAAAAGATAAATACAGAACACTTTAAAGCTTTGGCTACAACGTAACATGTAACATACGCAGACCATTCATGGAGCAGATGTACTGCAGAATGTATCTTTTTACTGGCTACGGCGTAGGGTTGTGTAATTGATGCAGGAAGCAGGGGGGCCGAGGCATCGCCACCCTCTAAAAGCAGGCATTATAAAAACCATTCATTGATTTTAAAAAAAGTGTGTGAGAGAGAGGGAGCGTGTGAATAGTGTCAACGTGATAAAAACTTTCTTTGATCATGAATCCTAACTCTACTACTCTGTGGTTTACCAGTGACATGTACAAAGTCTCTGTTAACAGTGACTTGTGCTCAGTTTTTGAACCAGCACAAGTAACATAATATATATAATCCAATATAATTTTGTGTATGTTGTGTATGTTTATGTATGTTTATTCCATGTGTGATCATGGCAGTGATGCCAGCGAGGCAGGTTGCAGAGATTAATGTCTGATTCTCACCACGTCCTGTCATTTACAACAGCTTGCATGTATTAGGGCCTTCAATTTCCGCTGATTAACGGCCATCTGAAGGTGGCAGGTATGCGTTCCATCTGTAGTCTCCAATTGGAGTGTGATGAAGCATGACCAAATCCACTGCGGTTACCTGACTAAATCCTGCTCCAGCAGCACCAGGCTGTTGCTCTGTGTAGGAACACTTGACTGCATTCCACTTGTGTCCACTCCAGAAACTATTTAAACTATTATTTATTTGTTATTCATATACTTTACATTGCTTTAATATTGTTGCTGTTCACCGGTAGCAGTGTATTTCCGTGACTTCTCTGCACACCAAATTTCCTTCGAGATAATAATAAAGTTGAAGTTTAAAAAGGTGATTTGAGAAATTTTCATATAAAAACAAATACATTTTGCAACTTTGGATTATTAATATATCATCATAGAGCTATAGTGTATACCAAACTCATGCACATGCTCAGTGTGTGGTTACTCTTTCACAGGAAGTGTGATGTGTTTTACAGCAACAACAGGAACAGCAATATACACCACAAGTGACAGTCTCTTTCTTCCTCCCACTATCAGCTCCCTCTCTCCACCCTCCTCTCCTCCCTCCCTCCCTCCCTCCGTCCTGACCTCCTTCATCCATTTCTCTCCCCATGATTTCCCTCCCTCCTTCTCTCCGCCCAGTGAAGTTAAAGGTCAGTCCTGTCTCTGCCTTGAAGATAAATCAGCTCCCATCACGTCACTGTGTGAACATCTTTTTGCCTAAAACAGAATATATATGTATAAATATATATATGTATACACACACACACACACACACACACACACACACACACACACACACACACACACACAGACCCCCTGACAGGAGCAGTATTCACTGTAGGGCTGCATAAAAACAAGAAACATTGCACTGAACATGATAAAGGAAGTCATTTGCCATAGCCCTCCCGGCTCACATGAACATAGGTACACACACACACACACACACACACACAGACAGACAGACAGAGGTAGTTGTTTAAAGCTCTAGCAGTACAAAGAGTTTTAATGTCACATTTATCTTCTCTGTCACAGGCACTTATTGCTGAATAAACTAGATTGCTTTTCCTCTCTCTCTATGTTGATCGCTCTCTCCCTGCAGAGTGAATAAAGGACACACTGCGTTTTATGGCGCCAAAAATTATCGCTGTGCCCATTACTTTAAAAGTTACAATGAGTGTTGCAGCTAGTGCTGGGGAATCATTTGAACGTAACATACTGGGCACTGACTTGGTCTGCAGTGTCACAGCAATATATACGTCCTCCCCCATAAAGACTGAAAACATTAACAAGGGTGAAAGAGATGGAGGCAGGGTGGGGAGGCTTGGCAGGAGCAGGATATATACTGTATGTAGAGAGAAAGAGGAAGATGTGCGCATGGAGAGGTTTAATGTGGTTTTGATTGAATAATGGAAGGCAGCATGTTCTCCTCTCTGAGTTACTGTGCACTAGTAGAACCAGATATGTCCCTGCTGCTTCCACACTACATTAACAGCTGTGTGTGTGTGTGTGTGTGTGTGTGTGTGTGTGTGTGTGTGTGTGTGTGTGTGTGTGTGTGTGTGTTGGCCCTCGGCGTGTATTTTATGGTCAGAAAGAGATGAGGCACAGATTGATACTCTCTCCTGACGGCGCTCATTCAACCTTCAAAACCCATTACTTCTCTACTCTCTCACCATCTCTCTCTTCAGTGTCTCTCCCTCTTCCTCCTTACCCGACCTCAACTCATTCTTAATGTAATTAACCTGACTGCACTCCGTCTGCTGTGTTTATTTACCCTGACTGCACTCGTTCTCTCTTCATCTGTTTCTCTTCCTTTATTTCTGTCTTCTTTTATATGTTCTCTTTCATCCTTAAAATCTGGACTCTTCCTTCCCAACTCCCCTAACTCTCGCTCCTTTTTTTTATTTTCCTCCTTGAAGATGTCTGATTTTGTATTTCCACCTTAATGTCTCCTTCTTTGCCTGCTTAACTTGTCAAACAAGCAGATTCATCCCAATGCATATCAATTCCCAAGCATATTAGTGTTGTCACTGTTGTTATTACTTTACGTGCACTAATATAATTAACATTTCCTTGGACACTTCCTGGAAAGGAACTAAATACAGGGAAAATAGAGACCTATGGTCCTATGACAGTAAGCAATAAATTACACCAAATGCGTAGTTGTGTATGAACAGGTGTTGAGTTCCTTTAAAGAACAAAAATGCTAAAATCATACTAATTGAAAAGAAATGTGATAAACTCAATATATGGTAATTACTGCAAACTCTATTTTACACGTGTGTTGAATTGTTTTGAAGATTTTTGTGTGTTCAACTTGCTCTGCAATGACTAAAAGATGTTAAACTGGCAATTAATTGGAAATACAGTAATTGGAAGTGCATCACTTCTGAAAGTTTTAAGGTTTTCCACGAAGGCTGCTACTGGTTTCCAAAAATGTATGGTATAAAAATTTACTTATAGGGACTTGAAAAGGATGGTAATCTGTACCAGTGAACATCTTCTCTGCATTGATTGTTATCAAATCTATGTTGTTTTTATGTGTTAGTACCACAGAATCATTTATGCAGTCTGTGCAACTACGTTCAACCTTTTAAAGCAATAGAACCTGCTTTGGGAAATGGTCAGCAGTAATATAAAATAAACTTTGTAAACTAAATGAAACATGCAATACTGGAACGGTCCTTTCTTCTGTATACTTCTATTGGCTAGGTTTGTGTTTTGTGACACTTTAACTGACTCCATGAGGGAAACACTTTTAATTTTCACTCTCTCCTAGCTGGTAGGGAGTCACTCATTTGTTCAGGGATACTGTTGAAGGTGCTAAAGACAAAAAGATTTCAGCTACCAATAGAAGCCAGCTTTTGTGCTAAAATGATTTATGAAATAAAAAAAATAATCTAAAACTCTTGACTGAAGACAAACTAATGTATTCCAATAAATTGCATATTACAAATATTGCATTATAATCAGACTCTCCATAAACAATGTAATTAATTCAAGTGTAAATTGTTCAGTATTACAGTAAATATGCAATCACAACAAGTATATCATAGCCATTATATCAGCAGTGGATGACTGGACAGAATTCAATTTTTATTAAAAGGCCAATTATCAGCCAAGATAATACACCAGTAGGTGTGCAGAGATAGCAGCACAGAGAGCCAAATTTACAACCTATGCTGACAGTATTTCAGTTCAAACTGACAGATTTAAAGGCCAGCCGGGAGACTCTTAAATGAGTCTACAAATATTGGCTTATTCCAGACGCTCCCTAATATTCTCTGTCTTTTAAGTCGTTCTCTACTACAGTATTTCGAAATCCTTATTTCTGTCAGTTTCATATAGTGCTCATACTCCTTCTTTACATAGTCCTCATCTCCCTTAAATCAAATGTCATCGAACCCAATTCGCTGCCCTGTATGCTCCCTTTCTCTCTTGTCGTGTGCATCTGTGCGTGTGTGTGATTTAGGAGTCACTTACAGAGGCCCTCCATTACTCCTAATGATAGGAGCTGCAAGAGGCCTGTCATTCCATTAACCTCATCAGCAGTGTTCTCTCTCTCTTTCTGTAACACACACACACACACACACACACACACACACACACACACTACACACACACACACACATACACACACACACACACACACACACACAATACACAAGAGTGATGTCCACATGCATGTGCACACAAGCTTGCATTTACAGAAATAATGATCTGCAGTCCGGTCATCTGTGATTGATGAGGGTGAACTCTTCCACATGAGGTCAAAAGACAAGAGAGAGACACTACGCACACACACAAACAAAAATGGCACCACAAAATCCAACAAAAAACAGCTCTTACTCCTCAACTTCAATTTTTCATTTCCTCTTAAGTAGCTTTAAGTCTGGATGATCTTATCTGACAGGATCATATATTCTGTATCAACTTGTTCCAGCTCTACACTGAAGCTATATGATGCTTATACTGAGTGAACTATTCATATCTTTCATATTTTTTTCATGGCTGCACCACTCCATCAAACAGAAATGCTCATGCACCATTTTATACACATTTTTACGAATTACATGTCACATATTTGGTATTTAGCTTGAATTTAAAATAATCTTCGGTGAGTTTGTTTGGCTGGCTGAGTCTGCATTGACTGATCCACCTGTGGATCATTTGGATGCTAAGATGTTAACACGCTTCAAAAATAGCAAAAGGTTTCTTCTTTGACTCACAGCTTTGATGGCATTTGATGATTCAACATACAGAAATCCACTGCAAAAGAAGCAGATACAAACTGACAGTAGCCTTAAGAGGTCAGAATGCAACGCAACCACATGACATGTTATGTTTTGAGTGACATGCATGACTCACTCTTCCTCCACCTTTGTCTATAACACACAGCTGAATGCAACAAGTACTCAACTGAATCTTAACCTTCAACCGCCCACTTGATGAAATCAGAAAAAGACCCTCAGTTAGCAAAATAGTTGAAATATTCTAAACTCAAGCGTAGACATAAAAGGCACAAATGTCCTAACCTGTAGAACATCTGCTGCTATACAAGTTGCCACAAACATATTTAAACATAAAAATACAGATGGTGTTTGTCATTATAATAAATGGCTTCAGTCCTACAGTACGGTGCTCTGGCAACACAGAGTCAAGACCTGACGGGATAAACTCAAAACCTATTTTTACTGAACGTCATCTTCTCGTGTGTGACCCACTCCAGGGGCCATACTGTTTTTACAATCAGCTCTGCAATCTAATTCTTTATCTAAACGAGCTTCGAGGAGCTATTATCCATAAATCTGGAGTTATCCATCTTTTATTGTTTCTCATGTCCTCCTCTGCTTTGATTCCCAGCCTGGCCCCACCCTTTTTGTCTCTCGCTTTCTCTCTATCTGTCCATCTTGCAATTGTCTGTGTGTGTTTTGTGTGCCTGTCTTGCATTAGCTCTTGACATTTTTATGTTTCTGCATGCCTGGGTGCTTCTGTATATCTGTGAGCACATAACTGCATAAGTGTGTGTTCTGTGTGTGTGTGTGTGTGTGTGTGTGTGTGTGTGTGTGTGTGTGTGTGTGTGTGTGTGTGTGTGTGCCCCCCAAGGCAGGGCTCCAGATGGCCTTAAAACAATGAACAATCTCTCTGACCCTCTCATTATTCTCTTAGATTCAATTAGCAGCTGATCAAACCAAGCGGGAGAAGCTGTTCACTTCTAGAGGCTTAGTAAATCACCCTAGTGACCAAACACACACACAAAATCAGAGCCAATATAACACACAAATATAAAAAACCACACACACCTCACGCAGAAAGTATGAGTTTCAGTGTATGCTGGTGCATCACAGCTGAGACACACACACAAGTTATTTTTAAAATCCAGTATATCTCATAGCTGTTTGCAGTTAAAGACAGAGTGAAACATCTCTTGGCTTTGTGCTCTACTGCAGTCTGTCTCTACAGCAGGAAACTCAGTCCTCCTCCTCCTCTTGCCCTCTTCCTCTTCTCCTTTCATCTCTTTTTTGGTCTTCTTTTCATCCACCTTATTTTCATTGCTTCTCCGTCTACATCTTCCGCCTGTCTTCTTCTCTCCATTCCCCTCTTTTGTTACAGCGGCTTCTTTTTCATTCTCTTTCTTCTCTCCCTCTGTGCGCGTGCTATTTGCTCTGTAGTCTGTAGTGTTTGAAGTTCTTTCCTCTTCTCTCTTTCCCGTTCTCTCAACAGTTCTCATCCTCCCCTCTTCAGTGGATCATCTCCTGCTGCAGTCTTATTAGTTGTGGTTACATGGAGCCTGTCCGTCCACTAACAAACTCAATTACAGCCCAATCAGAGTAAGAATGAAACAAAATAAAAATGCCCATTGGGGTTAATTTCATTAAATTTAATATCTGACTGACAGATGACAATTTATTATGTAACTCTCCTATTATTTTCTATTTTCAGAACATCTTTCTGCACATGGTCGGCCACTTGACTAAAGTCAAAGAGGTTTCCTTGGGAGGGCATTTTCACCATCTAACAATCTAAAATTTGCTAATTAGCACTTCGAAGGGCCAGTGTGTAACATTTAGGAGGATCTATTGAACTGAGGGCGTTTCGATCAGTAACTGCATCGCTACGTGCCACTAAATCATCAACTTTAACGAAAAGTACAACTAAAGCTAATTTAAAGTTTGGCAGATATTCGGTCATAAAAAGTATTGGAAAGAGTTATAACAATTCATCCAGTGGAGGGACATGATGAATGTGTGTATCATATGTAATGGCACTCCATCCAATAGTGGTTGACACATTTTACTCAAGACCACAACCTCTTGGTGGCACTCCATGCGGAGTCAGGGGATCGCCAAAGTGAGCTAGATAACCCTTACCTTCTGGGAATGTCTGATATTCACAAGAATCCATCCAATAGTTGTCTCTCCCTCACTGAACCTGGGGTCTGTTCAAGGTTTTTATACCCTTGCCCCTGTCGCCAAGTACTTGCTCATAGTGGGAATTGTTGGGTAAGGAGTTCGGTCTAGTCCTGCTCTATATGAAAAATGTCTTGAGATGACAACATTTTAAATTTGCGCCCTACAAATAAAACTGAATTGAAATTGAATTGCTGAGCTATTTCAATCAAGTCCAGTGTGTTCAAAATGGGCCGACTGACTGATGGAACAACACTGCCATCCGTAGAGCCACACTACTAGTGGGCTGAAAAGCTTTGAAAAGCTTTGTATGGTGCTGCGTGCAAGCATTGCATTAAAAATATTTTAGCTGAAGTCAGAAATACTGCATACTACACACTCTGTGCTTTAAACAGGCATCAAGTGGAACACCAAACAGTGCAGTTTCTTGACATTATGTGGAAGAAGCACAACGTTCTCAAATGAAAATCTCAGTGCACAAAAAATGCTAAATGTTTGACATGAGTTCGACTCATACAGAGGTTGACATGGATACATTAACCTTCATATCAGCAGTGTTAAATACAATCTAAACTCTAACGCTGAGCAACATAATTTGATGTATGGACGTTTGAGTATGGCATGGCAAGTAAGCTATTTTTGTTCCCTGTGTGAGCAGTTCATCCGAGGGAATGATATCATGTTGTGAAAACAAAGTAAATAAGCTACAAATATTTTTTTCATAAACACTAAACCACATTTTCTAGACAATTTCTGCGTAAAATCTGTCCATGAGTCCATCCATCCCTTCTTTCAGCCCAAGCCCTGGATGACGGTTCCCTCTTCAGATAAGTGTGTACTTCAAACGAGTACAGACACAAAGCTAGGTGGGCTAGGATGAGTGTAAAATTAGCAGCTATCCACGCTGGGCTGTTAATGCCACATCCCTCCTCCCACGGCCAACATTGTTTTATCCATCTCAATGGGTTAGTATCAAATGCTTGAACAAAGGCAGACACATTTTGAGGTGGAGGTCATTTTCTACTAGCGCCAAATCCCAGCATACTAAAGTTATATCACCGCTCATTGCACACGGCTTGGTTTTAAAAGTAAAAAATTCATAATGCGTTTCCTCTCCTCCCTGCTGACATCATTACGGCCAAAGTTTTCTCCCACTCTCAAATGGCTTTATGCTTTCTTGTTGCTTCTCCTCTCTTTCTCTCTCTCTCTCTCTCTCTCTCTCTCTCTCTCTCTCTCTTTCTCTCTCTCTATCTCTCTCTGCTATAACACAGGAAGCAGGATTGCCTCTAAACAATAACACTCTCAAATGTGTTAGCACACACACATTCACAGCATCGACTCCACCTGATAGCAATCATTCAGAAAAACATTAGATGCTTGTAAGCGTATACACACACTCTCTTTCTTTCTATCTCTCTCTCTCTCACACACAGCATAGCTCACCATGTTACCAAATTAGGAAATAATATGCAAGGTCGCACAAACATCATGTTCTTCTCAGTCGGGAAAAAACACACTCTCACACACACAGACACTCACAGGTGGTTGGTGCTTCCAGGCTAACAGACATATTTAGTTTTTGTTATAAACTGTTACATCCAATATATCTATTTATTAATCAACTGCAGTCTAAATATCTAGTTTAATATAATATATTGTTGCGCTCTAATTTGTAGCACTGATGCTGATACATCAGGATCTCATTATTGGATCAGACGTGGCGTTTTCAAGCTTAAACCGCTTAAACTATGATGCTGGAGAGGAGTCCCCAAGTGTGGAAACGATTAATGGGGAGGAAGAGCGAAAGAAATCTCACTAATAGAGAAAATTTCTGTTTACATTAGCTGCTGTCCCAAGTGTCATTATAGTATTTACAGCAGGTGTTCAGCGTTAATGCAGCCAAATGCAACAGTAAGGTATAATCGTAGCAAATCCACTTATCAAATCCCTTATCAAATCTAATTAGGTGTAGCTTTCAACCTGTGAGTAACTGCAGTTGCAAATAACTAAAACTCAAAGATTTTAGAATTTAGATCTGTAATCACCTACACAGAAGTTGCGCAGCTAAAGATGCGAACATTTTAATGAATATGTATGATTACAAGTGCTGCCTACTTACTTTTACACCCTTTTAAAATATCAATATACTGCATAAAAGTTAGTTAGTAACTGGAAGATTCTGCTGAAATTGATATCACTTTGATCATGAGTTGCTCTTGTTGGAACGACAAAATCACTGCTCACACGCAGTCGTTTTACAGTGTGATGCGATCTCTGGCTGTGTGACACCGGCTTGCAGTGAGCACATTAACCACACGACTGTCAAAAGTTTCAATTTAGGCTTTACGGAATTAAAGTTAATTAGCTGTAGGATATCTAGATCTAATCTGCCATGTTTGTTATTGTAACCAGCAAAAGCGACAGTCTGGGCCTTCTACCTGTTTTCATTCCTAGTTCCTCAAATACTGATGCAAGTGGTGTTCAGTTGGTTGCAATCTGCAACTTCACCGCTAGATGCCTTAGAGAATAACACAGAAATAATCTGTACTAATATTAACAGTGACAGAGAGCCGCAGCAGGCACAGCAGGGTGGTGTGGTGAGTTGGAAAACAGAATAACATAACGGAAGCTGAGTGAAAACCCTGTGCTGAGGTGTCACTGAGAAAGTCTCTGACGTTGACACAGATTATACACACTGTTATACTCCACTGTTATATGCCCTGTGCACCTTGTGATAGAGTCCAGGATAAGCTGGAGATTTCATTACAGGTGAGTGAAAACATTAATTTCTAGTCTCTAACACTAGTTTACCACTCTTTCCATCTACTGCAAGTGTGCTGATCTGTAGCTGATAGCAAAAAGACAAAACTCTCTTTGAACAATCAATATGGCATGAAAAAATGTGACTTTTGATATTTCTTTTCCTCTAATCATCTCATAGGCTGCAATCACTGACTTTCTCCAACTGATTTCACTGCCCCTAACATCACTGGCGGGTGTGTCACCAAGTTTTATGATAGAGGTGGGTGTGTTTCTCAGGAGACTGAGGATGAGACATTTTGCCGGGTCTACATTTTGTTTACTTTTCAATTAAATATTGGGCTTTCAAAGATGTTTTTTCTCCGCATCAACGGCTGATGTAGTGGAGGATAACAGGCCAATATGGACTTCAGCTTCGCCCTCCTGAGCTGGGCTGACAGATGACGCTCCTATCAGAAACACACACCAGCACCAAAACACTTCCTCCCTCCCTCTCTCTCTCTCTCTCTCTCTCACACACACACACACACACTCACACAGTGCCGCTCAATCCGTCGCAATCTGATCTGTTCGTTAGTACAGCATCTCGTTAAGTCTTCGCGCCTGACGCTAGGCTAGCCAAACGGAGGGCCTGTCCAGCGTCCATCGCCATGCCGAAACAAGGCCGCCAAACTGGAACAAACCAGATCAGAGCTCGGTGCGTGGGAGGTCTGTCACACACACTCATGTTAGCGCTCTTCTGCCTGCAGTGCGCTACGGCATACAAACACACACACACACACACACACACACACACATTGGAACTCCTAGCAGAGTGCTATTAGACACACAGTGACACACATGGAGACACAAATGCCAACTACCGCACAGGCTCATGACAACTGTCGTCCTGCTGCATTATGCATGAACACCCACAGACGTGCAATACAAATGCACATATACACACACACCAACCACACACACACAAACTATCACACCATAGAGGAACGACTGATGCCTCTTAATTACATCTTTACTTTGGGTTTTTAAGGTGAAACACTGATTCGTTCTCCTTGCTGGGTTAATTGCAGGTTAAACTGACTGAACAATGTTGTTCCAGAAAGTTTGCCATTTTCAGTCTGCCTCTAAATGGCTGGTGGGAAATAGCTGATGCAGTTCCCCCAATTAGCTGTCTGCAAGCTGCACACGTTCACCACTGGAGGAACCTCATGGATGCAGAATGCAACTCACACCGTATTTATTTATCTATTCTCTTAGCTGCCCTCGAAAAAAAGAAAGAGAAAAAGAGTAAATAAGAACACAATCTTTCATCAAAATGTTGGTTGCATCCTTTCCTAATAGCCACCAACTTTTAATGGGTAAATGAATGAATGAGCAAAGGAATAAATTAATAAACAGTATGTGAGTGAGTCACTGTCTGGATACATGGGGTGCTTTGCAATTGCACTCAATTCAATGTCAGAGCAATTTTGTCTGCCAGTTTTGACTCATGTCTCCAGCATCAGAGAGCATCAAACATAAAAGAAGAGTTCACAGTAAAATCTTGATATTTACCACTTGCACAAGATTGATTTTAAAACCTCACTGAAGTTATAAAATGATACAGTAAGCTTAACTTTATTGATTCCCTGCAGGGTACAGGGTTGTTACAGCAGCAGAAACAGAGCTGTGCATGTGTAAGAGCAAAAGAGGCTGAAACATATTACAGATTATGGCAGTTATTTGTGTGACAGCTTCATTTCCCATAGGCTTCCTCCTGTGTTTTTATAGCTGACCGTGTTCCCCAGTTTTATGTCACTGACCTCTGACCTGCACATTTATCACAGGAGAGAGTACCGGTGCATACAAAAGTGATTACACTGCTACAGGAGTATAATCTATAGATGAGTAGTGCAGATGCAGACAAAAAATTCCATGCAGGTGCTTTTAGATGATGGGTAAACTAAATCAGCAGATTTTAAAGCATTATGCTTTAAGTGATGTGTTGCCAAGAATCCTGCCTCACTCCGAAGTCTACCTTTGATATTTCTGCAAAGAGTCTGATAAAGTGTCGTCAAGTGTAACAATTATATTAATAGCTATTCTGCAGTCGAAGTGAATAAACAGGAATCGGTAAATTCCAGATACAAAGATAAAGAACATGGCAAACCCACAATCACACCACCTTTCTCTTTGCAGAGGAAGAATTCAAGTGGCTTTGTTGTTTTATTAGAGGCTGCTGGCTCGCCTGAGATAAACTAAGATGTCTTAGTTCAACCACATTTATATTTAACACTTGCGTTGAAAAGTAAGCAGCGTTATGAGGTGTCTCTGTTTCAGTGTTTTGCTCTGTGACGTAGGGCTCTTTGCTCTCCAGACAAGTATATAACAGCGCCATTATATAGCCACTCCAGCTAAAATCAGGCTGTTTAACACACACCAGGCTGTCTGCACTTCAGCTGGGTCAGCTGCTTCATGACGACCTTTCATCGCACACAGAGGCAATGTGTGTGTGTATGCGTGTGTGTGTGTGTGTGTGTGTGTGTGTGTGTGTGTGTGTGTGTGTGTGTGTGTGTGTGTGTGTGTGTGTGTCAAGGAAAATGCAGTGTGTGTGGTGCAGTTTCCATGTGTGTCTGAACTGTGATAATGGAGGTCCATTAGGAAGCAGATGGGGACCAGGAAGAGCAACGTTCCTTCATTACAACCTAATGGACATTAAGCAGAAGGCTGCCACACACACACAAACACACACACACAGTCAGCAGCAAATAAGAAATGCTTTTGATAAGGCTACCATTCTTCCGAGAGACAATTAATGATCATCTGAACTGTCTTAGGAAGATTAATCTATCCGCACTGATCCACTGCCTGTGTGCGTAAATGTGTGTGTGTGTGTGTGTGTGTGTGTGTGTGTGTGTGTGTGTGTGTGTGTGTGTGTGTGTGTGTAACCTCTATGAGCTGAGAAAAACAATGCCAAGTTCAGAGAACAATAGATCATTTACATGGAGGACAGCTCATTGGGTTTTGGTTTAATCATTCTGATGTGGAGAAGTCTAAATCCTGGTTTACAATAGATCCCACTTTCACCCGACTGCCTTTGAATGAACTGTTCCTGAGCCCCGCCTCTTTCCCCTCAGTGCTTCACCGACACACTGACTGCACCGAGCTCCACTTTTTACAGATGCTAAAATTACCATTTAGCGGCTCTACACCTGTCCACCATTGATTAGTGCTGGAAGTATTAGTAGTGAATGAGGGGGTTAGGGTTAGAGTTAGTTAGTGATTTCAGGCACATCTAAAGTAGAAAGCTTCTACCTGCACCGATTTGCTCCGATTAGACACTGAATATGTGAATGATATCAATTTAAAAGCAATCTGAAAGTTGTTTCAATGTAACTTTTCACTGTACATGAAAACAAAAAAAAAAAACATTTGTGCTCTTTTGGGTTACTTTTAAAAATTGGGTACCTGCTGCACTTTGCTGTAGGTTCATTGCTTGCTTTGTTAACACTATGTTAATAGGCCAGTCCGTTGCTGTTCTTGTAACATGACAGTGAGAAATCGACCCTTGGGATTAAAACAATTTCCAACTATGACATAATAAGAGAAAACTCTATTTGCCGATATTAATATTTATTTAATTGAAGCTGGTAATTTTATCGAAATGGCATTTAGATGTAATAAAACCGATATCTTTTAAGCTTGACTGAGACAATAGGATTCCCCATTGTGACAGTCTGATTAATATTCGTGTCGGTGTGCAGAACTTTGACACAGACGGTAGTGAGCTGAAACTGAAGCTGTGACTGAAGGAAATATTATAAATTAACACATTTTAATATCATACCCTCATAAACTCTCTCTCTTCTTCTATGACTCACACTGCAGCTGCAAAGTGTCCCAATTATTTTTTTTCTTCTCGCTACTAATGTGCAGTGTAAAATATTTCTTAAGGCAGGAAGGATATTGGACGTACACCTTGCATTTCACGCTGTGAATTACATAATTACTGGATAATACAACAGTAAAAGACACTAGAGTAAAATGAACTTTGTGTGGTCAGAAGCCTAAATCCAATCAAGCGACAAGGCAAGCATACATGACGTCTCCTCTTACTCTGAACGTCTCTTTGTGAGTTCACTGTCAGTTCAATTTGGTGTGGGTTACGTCCTGGAACAAACATGAAGTCACCCCAAAAAAATCTGATATGAGCAGCGATTCTGTGCATGAGCATGAAGGCCAGGTCAACTCCTTTTCTCCTTTTCTTTGTTTGATTTAGTCGGGCGGGTGCTGCATAACTCCACCAGTGTGTCTCCAACGGCGACTATTACAAAGTGAGGCAGAGTTCAGCCTCAGCTATTCAAAACCAAACCCGTCAGAAGCTTTTCAAAGCTCTGTGTAGATTCAGCAGCTCCCCTGTCATGCAGTAAAATATCTCACTGCCTTTTTAGCTACTTCCAAAGCGGTTCCAATATCCTTTCAAATGTTACCTTTACTGTATGACACCACACACACTGAAATCCACCCACAGCCTTAATTTACCCTTTATTTCCCCTCCCCCCTTTGTTCTGTCTCACAGCGGACACACTCTTTCTATAAAATGATCATAAATAATATAGTTATTGACTCAGCACTCAAACATGGACACTCACATACACGTTGCAGATCGACACCCCCCCTCCCCAATGCTCCAATGTGCAGCAGTGCTGTTCTGTTGCCTGGTAACCAGGTAGAGTTTCTAGTAAGAGCCTATTCGCCGAGAGAATCCCACTGTCCTAGACTTCTCCCCCTACCTCTCTTGCACACTCTCTCTCTTACTCTCTCTCTCACACGCACAAACACACAGAGAGAGAGAGACACACACACACACACACACACACACACACACACACATACACACATACACACACACACACACTCAAATTGCAACACACATTTTTGCCGTTTGAAGTTGCTTTCATTAAACTCTGCACATGCACTTCAAATTTAGCCAGCACTTTTCTTCACCATCAATCTTCAATCACCACTCTGCTGTAAAACTAGGTTGCTGTGACTCCTTTTCTTCGCACTACACTTATCTACACACTTATGCAGTCTGTCTACCTCTCTGTAACGCACACATACTTACTCCCATGCATACAGGCCCATTTTTGTAGACAAAGTGGAGACACGTGCTGCAAAGCCAAGAGAGGAAAAGAACCAGAGAGAAGAGGCTGCAGTTTTCAGGTCTCTACGGAGATGTAGTTAAGTATGAGGCTATATCCATTATACACTGCTGCTGTAAAAGCACCTCTTATACTTACACACACAAATACACATGAGCATGGAGACACACATTTGGCACAAGAAGCAGTCTGAAAACAAACAAAGTCATGTTTACTCTTTACATTTAATTGCAAAAATATAAACTATTGATGACCTCCTAAAGGAAAGGACTATAAAATCACTCAGTACATTTGTAAGTAAAACTGTTTTTTTATATTTATATTCCTTTTCTTTGCTTTGAAGTGTATTAAGGCGCCATTGTGTGCAGCAGAGAAGGAAACTGAGAGAAAAAGGATTGTTCTCCATTCGTATTGAAGGAGACCTAGGCTGAAACAAAGTTACATATACATACAAAAACATTGCAGTGATATGATCTCCATCTTGCTTTCTCACTCGCTCACACACACACACTCTGTGCTGTGCTGTCCGCATTGCCATGACAACCTAGTGCTGGATGCTGATGGGTTTCCCAGATCTTTTATTTATTCATCTATCTCCGCATTACTCTTTCATACTACCACACACATACACGGATGTGAATCCTTACACATGTGTGCATCCATGCATGCTCTCTCACCGCACTTCCTAACATACATAAGCCCTCATTTACGAGCTAGTTTGATCATCAGAGTTTGGATCACAGAAGAAATCTGTATCCGCCACTGGTCCGTCTGCAGAAATGTGTGCCTGCATGTATTCAGATTGGTGTGAGCAATTTTGTTGCCTCCAAAACATTTCTGTGTGAAATGAAAAGCTGTCCATACAAAGTAGGCCATAACAAATGGTGTGTGTCTGCCTATATTTGTGTGTGTGCTTGTGTCTGCGTGTGTTTCTGTCATTCCAGCCATCTTTCAGACAGTAATGTGATCATCAGCAATGTGAGGGCTGCTGTGTTATTCATGTGGAGCTTGACTGTGGGGAAACGGCTCAGAACAGCAGGAACACACATTTAGTACAAACACACACACACACACACACACACACACACACAGCAATAACACCGAAAAGCTCATTAGGAACAGCAGTGGAGCTACTAAACAGCAAACGTAACAAGGCAATATGACCTAAAAAACATAACTGAATACTAAACATCCCTGTTGAAGACAGGATGAAGAGAAGGAGCTCCAGCCGTCTGTGAGGGTCCACTGACGATCCCAACCCCAGCACGATGTGCGGTCCCCTGGGGGGCCCTGTGCTGACCTCCCCCTCCCAGCTCCTCCTCCAGGAAAAGAAACACATTATCGCCTTTCGGGTTATAGCTCGCGTCTTGAGGATCCCTCCAGGTGTACATGTGCAAGTGTGTGTGTCAGTGTGCTGTTTGACAGCACTATGAGCTACAGTGGTCCCTCTGAATCTGTGGTGGTTCAGTTTTCAATTATACCCGCTGATTCTCTCTCTTTCCACCTCTTATATTTTATAGCCGGGATAAATCCACTTTTACCGAACTCTATTCCCATCCAGCTCAACCCATTGGCTAACATCATGCACCAACACACACACACACACACACACACACACACACACACACACACACACACACACACACACACACACACACACACACTCATGCCTATAAATCAATACAGCCTGGCAGTCAGTTCCTGTCAAATGCTGAGACACTGAGAGGAATGATGACTGAAAGAAACACCCTGACAAAAGCTTCCCATGATCAAAAAACATCCCTTTGCCTAGCATGAGTGTGTGTATGAATGCAAATGCATATTTCATACTGCAGTACACTGAAGAAAAACATGCAACTGATCCCTGCCTTCAACACAACAAAAAAATACTAAAATGTTTTCTTTTTAATCTTCAAGTGCCACAAGGGCTTTGGTGCATTTGCAGTCGGGACCCGCACACTTTTTAGCAGCGAGAAAAAGACAAAGGAATGAGAGGAGAAAGAAGGAGAAACAAAAGAAAGAGCGCACATCATTGAGCTGCAGCTTTTTCGGAGAGAGAGACAAGACGGGGGAGGGGGAGGAGGGGTTGGTTGAGAGAGTAGTTGTGTCTTGAGGACGAGAAAGCCACTGCATCTTCACTGCAGCAAACATCAACAAAAGACAATAAAAAGCACAACAGAGCCGGAGAGGGCAGAGAGGTACGTGTTCGTCCCTCACACTTGCGATTGGCTGAACAGTGTGTGTCAAACAGGAGCACCGTGGTAAAGCGCACACAGTGTGCAGAACAGATTGGATTTAAATGTCCAATTTCTGTCCTTTTCACTTCTCGCCTTGTTCCTGTTCGTCTTGTAGAGCTCTCCTCTTCCATCATCCCTCTCTCTGTCTTGATCCCCCTCTTTATCCCCTTTCATCCTTTCCTTCTCTCCTTGTTCTTGTCTGGACTTTTAACTCCCACCTTTTTCCAACATCCTGCTCTCTACCTCCTGTCCTCTCTCTTTGACCTCACCCGTCTGTTTTCTATCCCGGACATCATTTGCTTCCTCTTTTCCTCCATTTCTTGACTTTTGTTTTTCTTTAGTGTGATCCATCCATCCTTGTCTCTCCTTCTCCTCTCCTAAATTCTTTGTCTCGTCAGTCCTCTCTTTTCACCCTTGTGTCAGCTTTGCCTGACACCTACCTACCACCTGCTGCACTCTCTCACTCACTCACACTCATTTCCCGTCATTATTTTGAGTCTACTGTGAATTTTGACTGCGAGAAGCTGCATCACGTTTCCTGTATGGAATTCCATGATGAGAGTGACAGAGCAGGTTTTGGGTGGTGGGCTGATACATGGAAACACAGAAAACACTTCTAGACCATCATCAACACGATGCGTAGCCATGGCAACAGCTGCCAAACAGCCCTCCCACGGTAAAGGAGAGCCAATCAGTGTGGCACTGCCACTACAGGGATCTTGACTGACAGCTCTGTGAGTGAAAATACATACTGGGCAGACAGAACTGGGATACGGTTTGTATCTCTCTCTATATCTACAGAAAGAAACTAAGAACTCATTCACTTTCTCCCAATCACTTTCTCTCTGCCGTCACCGTTTTTTACCGTCTAATTGTTTTGTCTAATATCACACACTGGAGTCAAATGTTACAAACGCTTGATAAAAGCAATAATAAAGTGTGAAATGGCTAACCAGCTATACTTGAATTGATAGTATCAGGACACTCGTCCTCCTGGTAAAGCTCATCACTGACAGGTGGAAAGAAGCGTCTGGCAGCACCATGTGTCACAGAGGTGACACATGTCTGTCCGCAGCTCTCCCCGGGCCAACTGTGCAGTTAACAGTGACAGGGACTGCAGTGAAAAGGGATCCGGACGTTCGAAACTGAGAGAGAAAATTCACAACACATTTAAACACTAATAAAAGCCCAGGACAGAAATGACCTCTTTAACTGTGTTTAGACAGTAGAGGGATGTTCAAGAACTCAATAGTCTACTCCTTAACAGATTAACCCCCTTACCCTGAACACCAGAAGCCATCAGCTTCACTCAGATTGACCTTTAACCTTTGACACCTCAGACTCATCAGTATGCTCTGATGAACTACGACCTGGCTGGCTGGCAGAAAGCACACGGATGTCGACTATACTTATGGGCAGAGATTTTGTCCCACATTTTTACCCTTTACGTAACATTAGTCAACTTTAAAGATGCTGGTAGATGGATTTTGTTTCCTTCAGACAGAGCCATTGCAATAATGAATTGTTAGTTGCAGCCCTACTGTAAAGTTATTTAACATCCTAGAAAGGTAGGCCAGAAATCTTTTTTCACTTATCTGCTGCTGCATCACATGGCTTGGCTATATTCTACTGCATGCTTCTCTGCAATGGTCTGAGAAGCCACACATCAGAGGGGGCTTAAAGTCACATTGGTTTCGGACTGGAGCTTGGGCTGGGGCTGGGTTAGGGCTTGAACACCTCAGGCCAGGGCCAGGCTAAGGCTGGAGTTTGTGGCCCATGCAGGGCTCTACCCTGGCCATATCCATAATTTCACAGAGAGCAGCTATCATCTTGCCAGCAGCTCAAACACACCAAAATTGAAACACACACACACACACACACACACACACACACACACACACACACACACACACTGTCTGAAGTGCTTTGTGGAGTCAGACGTTTAGAGCCCAAGGCAGGAGAGGGTCACTGCCTAAATACATGGTGTGTGTGAATGCATGTACCGTTGAGTATACACATACGCACTCCTGTATGTGAGAGCACACCCTGCGTTTACACACACAAAAGTCAGCGCTATTAGTTCCAGATCATTTTGCAAAGCAGCCTGTAAACAGTGAGCTTGGGGATAAACAAAGATCCTACTGTACTGGAAGTAATCCCACAACACACAACTTAACACCCTGTGGTCACATGCACCTACCCAGTCTCACACACACACACACACACACACACACACACACACACACACACACACACACACACACACACACACACAAAGACTCAAAAATGCACAAACTAGCTTGTACACACCCATAGACAGAAATATAAAAAAACAACTGGAGGGCCAATAAACAGTATTACACAGAAATGCATATTTGGTTACTTATTATGCTTGCCTACATAAAGCAATTTATAATGATCTTTGCGAGGCTGGCTAGCATTAAGAAGTTAATTGTAATAGGGTCATATGAGTTTCCGTGCAAAAGAACTGCTTTTTTGATTACTTACTATAAGCAAATAATATTTTAAACATGTTTTCTACACGCCCTTAAAAAAAACAAAAATGTAAGAATAAGTAAATAAAAGTAGGAATCTAATGACAGGTGAAAGTCTACTTGACAGAAATCTGTGCTACAGTTGCACAAAATTAGGAACAGGCCATTATAAATGTCAGGAAAATGTGGATTCAGCTCAAACTTTTATTTTTAAAAGGTACATAGTTAAGGTATTATATTTTCTACTTCTTCTGTGTTTCCTAAAGTGATGTTAGTATGTTGTAATGTAAAATGTGTAGTATTTTATCTAAATCTGCTAGCTTTGTTTGCTCATTTCATTCTGGATTTTTACAGATGTTGGACGCAATATTTACCCCAAGTTTACACTTTAAACAAGTGTAAAGATAATCAAATGATATCTTTATGTCTTGAGCGAAAGCTGTATTTATTTTTATGCAGAAATCTGCTAATTAGATGAGAAGTTTGTAGAGGCATCTGTGCAGGAGGGCTGCTGCATAGCTTGCAGCGCTATTATTGTTGATCTACTGTTGACACCATGTTGGCTGGCGGGGAGAATTTTGTTACTTTTCACACAACCAGAGAGAGCATTTATGCAAGAGAGAGCCCGTAAATGCTTTGCTTCCCTAAAATTGAAGGTCTGTAGGTTTACGCACGGCTGCTTTTTGTTGTAGTATTGCCTTGTGCGCTAAGTGCTAAAATAACGTCCCTGGAAGTTTAGTCCTCCATTACAGAAAACAAGAGAGTTAGACTGACTACACATATACTAAACACATACTACCACACACACTGTGCAGGGTGTGCCAAGATTTCATACGTCAGAGAGACAGGATCCCTCTGTCTACACCTCATGACCCCCAATCTGCTGTTATCATGAGCACAGGCCAAATAAAATGAGTCACCAAACACACACACACACACACACACACACACACACACACACACACACACACACACACACACACACACACACAGACGCACTGCTCAATATAAATACAGCGAGATGAGCCTTGAGACTGGCAGAAACGGAGAGAAATGCACAGAAGCTTGTCTGTGTGCTTATACAAACACACACACACACACACAAACACACCTCAGGATGCCTGTCTGAGTGGCAGCAGGAGAAGGACAACCTGCTGACATCAAGGCCAACTCTCTTTATCCTTCATACTGCAGCAATGGAGTCATTTTAAGACATGAACACACACACACTAAGAGAAAGAGACCTTTGAAATGGCATCCCTGTGGGAGTTAGAGGAAGTGGACAATTCAAACTTCTTGCCCTGAAGACAGAGCTTATTATGGGTCATTTTATCACTGCTGTACCGTACGTTGTTAAAGCCACCCCCCTCCACTCAACCCCCACAGCAAACAGTGAGGCCTCTTATCATCCTGAAGTCAACACTTATCCCAGGCTATAATTTAATGAGATTCTTCATGCTGGAGATTTTAACTAGGATTGGCTGTCCCCCGTGTCGCACAGCTTAGACTCTGTCTCCAATTTCATACAACTGCTCAATAGTCCAACCCACCAACACCTCATGTAAGGGTTAAACAAACCCCTCTGATCCTTCAAATAAGACAGCACCAACTGCTGTTCTGTGTGTACATGAGTGTGTCTTTGCGCAACCTCATCTGTATTCATTTATGAAGGAAGTACAAGAGGCCCTCTCAACATGTTTAGAGTATAGGATGACTAATGGAGACAGATAGCATGATGAATCCACTCATCTGTAATGGATTAACCTCGTCTGGCCCCCCGAATCTGATCTAATCAGCCTGAATCAGCTTGTTATTCTATCGCACCATCTAACCAGCGACTCATAAACATTCGGTGTTGTGACAGCATCGGAGGAGGTATTAGCACTGAGAAGTCGATTAAGGTATAATGGACTGCACTACATTATCTACTGGATAGAGTCCTTCTTAGGACTTTCTTAAAGGACCACACACAGCTGGTTTTAGCATGTTTTAGCCTGTGGACTACCAACTGTTTTTCAATAGTGCTAAACAAGCAACCATTGGTTTTCTATTTATCATGTCAGAAGTAAACTAGTGATAATCAAGTGTCAATTAATCTGTAAAATAAATTGTGAAAATCCAAAGTTTCCAGGGCTGTAGGTAATGCCTTTAGATTTCTTGTTTTGTCCAAACCACAGTTCAAACCATCATATATGACTAAAGCTAGAAATCTTCACAATTGATGATATCTGACAGTCAAATACAAAAAAGCACTTATATAAGCTATGATGTGTGACACAAACAAGGAGCAAAGACATATTTATTAGTATCATTATTATAAAGCAGCTGACTGCCTCAAAGTTTGAATACATCAACGGCAAAATATCTCAACATTGACCCACAAATACAAAGAACCACTAAAGCTTCCTTATTGAAAAGTGTTGCTTTCATCTTAAGGTAGTCATCGGTCTTTGTGTCTAGGGTTTAAAATGAAAGACAATTTAAAGAAAAATGCACACCAGTTTCATCTTTTCTTTGCATTATATGGCAGATGAGTCAAATGCAAAGCAGTAAAAAAAATAAATAACTTCAATAGCTTGCTGCCTTTGCACATCCTAAGATGTTCATGTACAGGCAAGAAAGAAGGTCAGCTGATTGATAATGATGAGCAGAACAAACACGATGAATGAGAATCGTTGTTTATTACTGTCACATGCGAGAAAAACAGATTGGATTTTTTGCAGCAGCCAGAGATGGACTGTGAGGTGTCAGAATTGTATACAATACAATATTGTTCACAACAGTTTGATGTCTGGTTTGTCCAGTCTGCAGCATGTGAGCTAAAGGTTCAGCTGTAAAAAAAAAATTGTGTTTCAAGAAATGAAAATAAAAGACAGGCAAGCCATTTAACTTTCTTTATCTCTCTGTCTCTCCTCTCCAGACTCACACTCTATCCAATGTGTGCATGCCTTTGTGTGGTTGAGTGGCAGAGCATTTAAGCTGTGAATAATATTTACATAGACCACTGTGGACCACCAACTCTGCAATGCTTACACAGTGGGTCCTGCACACACACACACACACACACACACACACACACACACACACACACACACACACACACACACACACACTCAAAGACACAGGAATAAAACACAGAGAGCTGTCCAGAGAGATCAGCTCTTGTGACATAACCAGGTTCCAATCTTAAACAAGCAGTTGCAATGTAAGGCCAAGCATGTGATAGTGTGTGCCTTATTCATTAGCCATGCTATTTTGGTGCAGACAGTCCTCACTGTCAACAAACAATAACACATCTTTTACCATCAGCACCATCACAAATTCCATTAGTACACAAGGAAGGAAGGAAAAGCACATGTGCTGACCATAGGAGCATCTGAGTGTACCACAGCAGCCACTGCAGTATATCCCTGCTACAGTGCTGTGAACAAAACAGACATAATGTAATGCAACGTTAACATCTGCCAAACAGCAGGCTGCCAAGCCATATGTCCGATGTGTCTAAGCCTGCATGTCCAACTGGATAATGTTGGATCCTTTTTAGACTTTACCCAGCTCCTGTCCTCTTCTGCTTGCTCTAATTCGCTTTTATTTCAAACAAAATTCCTATAGGCTGTAACTTCATCTTCATCTTCTCAAAGGATTTACATGCATGTGCGTGGAACATGTAAATGTTAAAACCAGGGTTTACTCAAAATCTTCTTTGGTCTGGAACAATACCTCACATGAAACATGTGAAATGCTTTGCTTTCACATGAAAACGTGTGAAAAGGGGTTCAAAAAAGGCAATTCAAGAATTCTGTGTCCAAACTTTATAAAGATAAAGATAGATATGGATTAAATTTCTAAATATACCCTCAGTTCTAACGTGGATGCGGCATGAAAAGAAATAGACTTGGCCACAATCCCTGCCACTTTATGCTGTATTCATTTAAAAACAGCCAACAAGATGTGTATTTGTATGATTTCCAAAATGCCTGCGCAGGTCTGCCAATTCTATTCCCTTTAAATGATTTTCTAACTTCGATTGCAACTGCTCTTACTACAGGGGCAGTCTCCCTGAATTGTGTAATATTTTAATATCACCAAGTACCTCTGTTCTGTAAGAGAGTATATCTTACATTTCCGTGTCTGGGTTCTTTAGCAGCCACAATGAGCAATACGGATATAACACTGTGGTATTATTCCCCAAAGGGAAATTCCCTTTTGAAAACAGAAACTTTGAAGTTGGTAGAGATGCTTACTGCATAGGGATAGCTGATGGAATAGATGATTGGTTGACATAGCAGTCTGCACCCAGTTTTAAGATAGAGAAAGAAACCATGCCTTTCATTAAGGTCATCAATAAAAGAGTCTCCTCATCAGCCAAACCTCAAAATACACGGAAACATTTTACACATTCTGATGTGTTTTATTTAGTCTGTGGAAACAGATGTAAAGTGTCTTCTGTGGCTCTGGAGGAAGCTTTTTTCTGATTACATCATCAGGGTTACCTTGAGCTGGAGATTTACATTTTTTGACAGAAAACCTGTATTATAAACTGGGACCTTTCTTTTTATTTTGGCTTTTAATTTGGAGTAATGTTATAGCTTTAGTTTTTAGGTTTTAATTAGTGATTCTTTTTTTTTTTATTTATGTTTAAAAAATAACATAATATATATTAAATAATTTGATGTTGAAAGACTATTTGGTTGTATTTGTAGTATCTGCTTTATATATATATATATATATATATATATATAAAGCAGATATTAGCTTATTACAGTTATATCCATTTCAGATTTTTTTTAACTCCTAAATATCTATTTCGCACTGGCGTCAAAAATTGGAAACACACCAAAACCGATACCAGTATTGGGTCAGATAATGTCCACATGTACTCGTAACTGTAATCATGTACTCATCACTATAATTTCCCTTCGGGGATAAATAAAGTATTCCATCTATCTATGAAACTACTCTGATACCATATACTACACCACTTTACGGCAGCATGAAGTTTACATACTCGTTAGTTGAGAAGGTAGGCGGAGGAGAGGCAATTTAAGCAGTTTGAAATATTTTAAGCAACTTTTACAACACAACAGTGAGTGAGGAACATCTGATGAAAATAAAATGTGTTTTCAAAGTGATTATTAGAACTGTAAGAGCATTCTTAAATACTCATATTGGTACTTGTGTCGGCAAGTACCCAAATGTAAGTACTTGTGTGTGGTCTGAAATAAAGTGGTATTGGTGCATCCCTATCAAAAATCTAGTAGCAGTTGGGCTTTAATCTTTCTCTAGTAAGTCCCCCAAATGTATACAAGTAAAGAATAAATAACTGGACTACCCCTTTAATGTTGGAAGTAAACTTCCCTGTCCCCTGTTTTCCTAACCTCCATTAACATTGAAAAAGTCTTAATGTATCCTCTGATATACCCAACCTTCCCCAATTCTGTGGGCAAAAGGTTACATGTCCGATATGTTAGGTCTCTCAGATACTCTTTTCATACAGGAGATGTACATAACATTTAATCTTGTTCCATCCCTGATAGGAACAGCAGTTCACCAAAGCCAGGTAGCATCAGATCCATATTCTACCCTCGCAAGAAGGATCATTAAGGAAAGTTGGCAGGCCGCGAATTGACCCATTCAGACAGCCCATCCACGTAGGTTTGACCCACGTCACTGTGTCTGTCTGAATTGGGTATGAATCATCAACTCCCCTTCTTAGAACTGGCAATCTTTTGGGAGAAGACGTAAATCCATCTATACATGCAGCTCCATACTCATGAAACAACTGTGCCTATCTAACTATTTATCTATCTGTCTCCATTTCCTCTTTTCCTTAAAACACCATGTCAAGATTCGCCTCCAAAAAGATACACTTCCACCTCCAGGCTGTGACCGCCATAGGCTTGTACAAACACACACACACACACACACACACACACACACACACACACACACACACACACACACACACACAAAAGATACCAAAACACCATGCAGGGCTGGATGCAGCCATTCAGCCACCATCTATACTAGCTATAACCTCCCCTCCCCACAATCCTAGAAGCCAAATGGAAGATAAGAGGAGAAAGAACAAGTTTGCATTTTATAATTTTGCTTGTGTCTTTATACTCTCAGTACCCGGATTAGATTCCAGGTACACAGGAATGTACTCAGCAAATAAATATGACTCGGGTCCTGATTTTGTTTTTACACCACCCACCTCCCCCGCATAAGCAATGAAAAAACATTGCAGTGGTTCATCTTCAAGTTCTTTTCATAGTGCTTGGATTTGGGTGCACATTATGTTCTTTTTTTGTCCGTGCTCCAGTGTGTTAAGACATCCCACAGATGAAAATTATCCAGGCAGGATGTTCAGCTGAGGGGTAATAATAGAAACCAAAACAGAAATGAGCAGCTGAAAACTGATTTCATTTGGACTATTTGGCATCCCTGCATTAAATTAAAATGAATGATTTTTTAGCACAAAATGGCTGCCAGAACAATGTTAGCAGAGGGATACTGAACGCTCAAAGATAGCATTTAACCTGTACAAATGACTAATACTCAAACATACAGGGCAGGTTACTCTGAAATAATCAAGCACACCAAAACCAGAATTAAAGTAATCCCAGAAACAATGCAAGGAAAAGGTTAAGACATTCATTCATACATAATCAGCAGAAGGATGTTACCAAACGTGACCAGAAAAGAGCACGATTCCCTGAGTTGAAAGTCCCAGCAGACTCTGAAAACATCAATATGGACAGAGAGCTCTCAATTACATTAATGACAATGATGCCTCAATGCAAACATGCGCTGTGCAAGCACATAAAAGATGTGTCCCAATTTTGCTTGAATATGTATCTGGATCTACTTTTTTTTTTTTTTAAAAGGGCCACAGGTCGGACTCAAACCCATGGTTGCTGCAACGAGGACTCAACCTTGCTACATAGGGTGCCAGCTCTACCAGGTGGGCTACCAGACAAACCATCCAAATCTCAAGCCAATGCAGGAGAGAAACTCAGCGAAAGTAATACCGACTCTTTTCTCAATAAACACGAGCTCAAGACAACGGTGGTAGGACCTGTTAGTCTTACAAATACAGCCACACACTTCATTAGTAATCCCATATGCCCAAACAACGGTATCCTAAGGAGGTTTAACCACAGTGGTTGGACAAATGACCTATCAAATTTCACCAGTGTGGAGCCACCGTGTGCTTGTTTAGTCTCAAAGGAATAAGCAAGTTGCCACTTTCATATAGCTAGCATCAAGCCTTTAGGAAGCAGCAACAGCTGACTAAACCATCAAGTTTTGACGTGTGTTTTGACGTGTGTTTTGGGCTGAAAAGCAGATTAATCACATACCTTTTAACCAAGCGATGTGCATAAGCTTGGCAATAGTCAACACATACGGGAGTGAGGACATATTTGGTCTTACCAGGTGTCACACTGAGTTAGGTTTCCAGCATATGAAAGGATATGGGTTACAGACGACGCGAAGACACCAGTTGCGAGGCCTTGTTGTTTGCTTTAAGCAGAAGAAGGCCACGGGGGCCAGGGCCGGGTAGGGCTGCTGCTCCTCCTCCTCAGAGACACAGTCTGGATCACGAATAGGAGCCCTGATACGAACTCCCAATGTTGGTCCAACTTCCACTTCCAGCTCCGGTTCCTGGTCTTCATGCTCCTGAACCTCAGCACTCCATTCTCCTCCACTACTGCCCCTCCTCTTCCTCTCCACCTCCTCCTCCTCTTCCTCCTCGTCATGGCTTCCTCCAGGGTCAACATCCTGACCCGGGTCGTCCTTCCTGTAGGGCGTCGGTATAGCGAGCCTCACCTGCTCCTGCACCTCCTCCTGCTCCTGCCCCTCCGGGCACTCTGCGTACTGAAAGCGCGCTCTCCCCTCGCCATCAGTCATGATAGAGCATCAGGCAGAGCCACTCTGAAGGGAGGTCAGAGGAAGAGAGGTTAGAGAGAGGTGGAAAGCGGGAAGGGGAGGGAAGATGGACGGCAGAGACGGAGGTATGGAGGGACGGACATTTGCAGAAGATGCAGAGAAACAGTGACAGAAAAGGAAGAGGGCGAAAGACAGATCAACTCAGCAAAGAGCAACTGGAGACAAATCACGCAATGAGCCAAATAAACACTCAGACCATTTCCTCCTCCGATCCCTCAGCAGCAAAAGTACCTGCTTCCAATCAATCCAGACACAGATTTTCGATATTCGTTTACTAATCTGGCAGCGCCTGAGGCTTTTCACAAGCATTTATTTCAAAAAGCTCTTTGTCAACACTTCTTTTTCTGTGTGTGTCTCTCTCCACTTAAAAATGAACTATCCCTATGATAGAATGATCCCACAAAACGAAAAAATCCCTGTTGGAACATCTCAATAAATGATATGATGATATATGAGATAAATGAATACAGCAAACTCACTATCATTACTATTACTATTATTGGCTGTTTCAGTGACTCCATATAGTTGGAAACACAAAAAAATGCCCATTACAATAAAGTAATAAACTTCACAGTGTTATATTGTGATATTATGGGAATAGTGGGGATTTATTTTTCTCCTCGCTCTTCCTGTTGCTATGTGATTGAACAGATGGACTGCTCTGTCTCTGGTCTACTAGAGGATTTTAGCCCACACCACGCAATGGTGGGCAGGGAATGCGCAAAAAGAAGAAAAAAAACACACACAAAAACTGCCACACTAATCCTGATTATTATAATAAGTGGAATAACATCGAGGGAAAAACATTAGTCTTCATAATCCAGCTAACAGACTTTTTCTCTTTTAAGGGCTTTATTAATGGGCTTTGTGGTCCATCGTTTTGCCGTTTTATGAGAAAAGCGCATCTGAAGGCAGTTGTATGCGCTCCTCAAGGGATTGTGTGACAAAGGGGGGAAAAATGTCAAACATGCTCTCCTCAGAATAGCTGCTGAAAAGTACAAAGAGAATTTAAAAAAAAAACCCGGCTGAGGGAATGGAGCGCCCATCACCTGTGTGTTTTTTGTTTAATAAAAAGTGGACTCAATTCTGGACGCGATCGATATTAAAACATCACAGGCAAACAACAACAACTTTATTCTTTTTAAATACCTTATCGAGACGGAATCGGAAGTTCCCATAAGCATGATCCGTGACTTTCCGTGTTTCTAGCGCACCCAGCCTTTCTCAGCAACCCGGAGCTTTCCTTCCTTTCTTTCCTCTCTTCTGTCTCCCCCAACAACAACAAAAAAAACCCCTCCTCACTTCTATTGTTTTTCACAGATCAAAAGGTAATCCGAAAGCCGTTTTAAAAAAAATAAAAATCACTGGAAGTAACCAAAGAATCACTTGAAGTGGTCTTCATTTGCGCGTTCGGTTAAACGGGAACCTCTATCCACATCCATGCATCCATCCATCCGTCCATCCTCGCTGAGGTGGTGGTTACGCAGCGTGGAGCGGAGATGCGCGCAGGAGGGTTCGGACCGTGTGGGTCGCCTTGCTTTGAAGCTCCGTGGATGATCTGACACGGAAAAAACTTGGCCCAGGACCCGGGAGCCCTGACACGTGACGTGATGCCCGGCTATAGGGACGTAGCGCGCGGTGGGAGACACACGCGCGCGCGCGAAAAAGCCACTGAGAGCCAATCTGGGCGCGCACGCCCCGCGATGTTTCATGCATCACTACTGCATGTCAGCAGCAGATAATGGGAAGGGTATGAATCATATATTAGCCCATACCTTGCGTGGGTGTAAGGGACGGGAACACGAGGAACCATTATTATTATTATCATTATTATTATTATTATTTCCATGATATTCCTTCAAAATGTAGCCGACAGTAACATTAAGTGCTTCTGTATAAAAACATTACATTGTAGAAAGGGAGCTAAAGTAAGTGAGGTTAATTGTGTCTATAGGTCATTTCCTATGTTTTCAGTGATATATAGGCTACATACATATTTCCCCGGAGGTTAACAGTATTTGTTGGGCTAAATAGATGGCTTTGCGTTTTTCAACTACACCTTGGATGTGTGTCACAGACAGGGGTCAAAGTAATGTATGTCTGCAAGGAGATTTTGAGCAGTGGCCACAGTTGTAATTGCAGGACACTTGGGCAAAAACACTCTTTCCCCATACACAAAAAGAAACTGCTAATGAAGAATACCTTTTTTTTTTTTTTGAGCGCCATACACTCAAAATGATTTTGTGACAAAGCTTTGTTATGCCATGCTGCTATGCTAAAATATTTAGGCAATAAAATAATAGATCCATGCCCACTGCTGATCTGCATGGTTAGACGAGCCACTTACGGAACAATATTCATCTGATTTTATTTTATATCACCAGATCTGGGTTAGTCAGATCCAGTCTGGATCCTTAATCTGCTCAGGAACCAGGCTGCTGTGCCAGTGGACTCCAATCTGGACCAGAGCTGCATATCCGTTCTGGGTGTTATGATACTGCCAGAGCTGAGCAGGTCCAAAGTCAGTTTATGCTCTATATCTGGGATTCATATGTGAAGGGGGTCAGCAGGAGGTCACCTGGCAAGCCAGAAAAGGATAGTATGGGCCAAAAACCACAGACGCCTAAGGAAGTCTGAAAACGTTTTAGGCACATGTATCCAGCGAGCAACTTGAATATTTATTTTGGCAAGATTTTAAAAAAATGAGAGAAAACGCACAAAAACATCTGCGTGCAAGCCTCTACGTCACTAGAGGCTTGCAGGCAGACATTAAAAAAGAATTGGAAAGCCACACACAGAATACAATGTTTCAAAATGTTTATTTATGAATTTACTGATCAATATCATCATTCATATAGTCATGGTTCAGTAGCTGTACGCAACCAGGCAACTGCTGCTTCTGTGCCGCGTCAACGTCTTTATAGACGATTTGATTTGACGATCAATTCAAGCTCCCATGCAGCCTGGGTGATCCATCACAAATACATACACTATATTTAATGAAGAGTGTTTTAGTGTGATAAAGGGAGAGAGAGGCAGAAAAGCAGAGAGTGGAAGAGGCCGCGTGTTGGACGGAGGTTTTATGGTGGGGAGGGGAGAGTTGAGTGCCATTCTGTAAGGGCCAACCTGCTGACAGCAACACCATGAGACGGATCTGCCAGAAACTTGACATTAATTGACATCAGGAATAGTGGAGACTGAAAGAAAAGCTCCCGACTGGAATCAAATCCCTCAGGGTTCGTTTAGATCTGACAGCTGATAGGATGAGAATCCCATCAGTCAAACACCATGGTCACAGGAAAAGTTGCATGTCTTTCCGACGCAGCAAGTCTGTGGCAGATTGTGGCAGGGAAGTCATCCATGTGTTCCTGGTGGATCGCTCACCCTGGCACTCCAGACGAACACAGGAAAACCAATAAAACTGTTTTAAACTACCAGTGCTGCTTTTGTTCCCACTGGAATCTAAGGAGAGGGAACGGTGGAAGACTCCAGCTAAAAGTCACTGCACAGAAGAAATATGAGCCCACATAGCCACTCATTTAAAACATGAATACATTAGGTAGTCCGAGTTAACTTACTGAAGCAAAATAACTATATATTTTACATTTTTATCAATAAATAATAAAAAGATCAAATAACTGAATTCTTATGAGATAGTGTGTCTTAATAACAGCTCACAAATGTAATCACAAGGTTCATGTTTTTATTTTGGATAATGCCACTCACCCTTTCCTGAGCATAATGCAACAAAGTTAGCATTAACCCTGCTCAGGGAGGGAAGGGACAGAGTGAATGAATTGCTGTTAGTGCTCATATCTCCTAATGGACAAGTAGACTAGCAGGCCAATCTCCCAACAACCTGACGTAATCCTTTAATTTTTGTGTGTTTACATACATAGGGATATGAAACATAATCTATACAGTCCCTGTCCATGTGTCTGGAGCATTCTAGTTTGGTTGTTCATATAACAATAGTGATTTATTAAACCTGGTACAGGATAGAACCTCAAAATAAGAATTGCGTGTTTTTATAACCTTAGAATGAGTAGTTTATACATACAGTCTGCCATGTTTCTCCTACACTGCGAGCTGTATTCAGTTGGTTGCAATCTGCCACTTCACTGCTAGATGCAACTAAAGCCTACAGACTGGTCTTTTAATCATGAACATGTAGTAAATTATGATACAATTCAACAAGTTTTGCATCTGGAGATCAGAAACCTGCTTTATCCAACTGAAAGAAACACATATTATATACTGTAGCAGTCAGGCACATAATGTTTTTGTGCTCCAATGACTTATTCTACTTTCTTGTCGTAATTAAAGCCAAAGGCTAAGTAGTAATGTTAGCTGAATCAGATCAGATATGCAACTTTAGGGCTTCCCAAGCCAAGCCCATCTCCCCTAATTTGAAATGGCAGTACTCAGTTCCTTAAACACTTTGTTAAGACACCAAATGGCTCTAAACCCGAAATCCATTAAATGCCCACATAACAATGCCGCAGTCAAGATCTTCAGGATGATGGACTCTCTGCCGGGTTAGAAAAAGTTTAGTAAACCAACCTTTTGGCAGCTGTGCTCTTTGATTAATGCAGCATGTTACAATAAGATTTGTTGTAACCATGCTGCCACTAACTCGGTCTTTTATTGAACAGGATTGCCCTGAAGCAATCTTGCACCGTTCACAGATCACTCTAAAGCATCAGCTACGCTGGAACAAACTGCATAAAAGCTGGGCTCGTGGATGTGAGTCTGCTGCCAACCTTCTCGTCGCACAAGGCTAAGCAGATCAAAATAATAATTTGCCAAAAGGTTGATGTTCTCCTTCCCTTGGCAGTGGAGCCGTGTCCCCGAAAGCCAATTAAGGAATCGTTTGAAGTAGTGAAACTGAAGGGACAATGGAGTCACTCACAGGTTTTGCTCAGAAGGGGTGAACAATCTGTTAGAAAGGAAGACAGTCTGTATTTTGATGGTCATGTAGTATAACTAAAGCGATGGTCTCCTTCTAATTTTAGTTCATGTAGCAGTGACTAATACAAACGGTATGCTTGAGCCCTCAGCCACGCTGAATCATGCTTTCCCGTTATCTGCCTGTGGAATTGGACATTATCTAAAGTAATACCCATCAGGACGAGTTGCGGAAGTAATTACAGGACTTAAATGCCCTGTGTGTGTTTGTGTGCGTGCATTCACTCTCAACTGTGTGCAGCGAGCTGACCGAGAGCTCCACGCACCCCTCTGACACCTGTCTCTCTCCCACCTGTCTGCCCCCCGCACCAACCTCCCACCCCTCCTTCATCATGTTCGGAGTTGGTGCTCATATCCTCATTACCATAGGCTTGGCCCCAAAATGTCTCCCATGAGGCTCTTGCTCATGTTGGCTCCAGTTTCACTCCACTCTCAGCTGTGTGTACAAAGCCTGAAAGCCTGGTATGAATTTGCTCAAGGCATCTCTTACTAAATTGTTGTCGCTATACCAACCCTCAGCAGCACTTTCTGCCTCAGGAAGGAAAAGTATCTGATTTTCTCTGCTCGCCTCTCTTTTCTTACACAACAAAGTCACTCCTGAACTTGCAACTTAACTGCGGACTCCAAAACACTTACATGTACACAATACCTTTGGTCACAAATTCCACAAGGGGACAAATACAAGGGTTATAGCTTTATAAAAGAAAACATCTCTCTTCACACACTGTTTTTAATTAATTTATACTATGCATGCAGTATTGCCACCAGTATAAATCAGTAGGAACGTGTGTGCTTCCCACAGATATTCAATAGTCCTCCGTCAGCCTGCACTCTCTGCCTTCCACTCCCTGGCTTTCCCAACCACTTCCCCATCCCCCCATCCCATCATCATCCATCCTCCCCTCCACTCTGACTCCCACGCTTTCATCATCCAGCCTTTTCTTCCTGCTTTTCTCATCTACTTCTCATCAGCGACCATCACTTGATCTGACTATACAGTGGAAGAAAGGGGGGAAGCCATTGGACACGCACAAAGTAATGGGTTTCTATTTCAAATTCTATATGAATCTGAAAAACAAGGATCCGATCAGACATAGACACTGATGAGATGAGAATTAAATTTTTTTCTTAAACATTGCACACTGTAGTTTGGAAAAAATAATTTTCACATAATGAATGGATAGGTGTGTCACGTTTGGTTTCCGTTTCGTAAGATATTAGGAAATGTAGAATGCATTACATAACGGTGTGAGAAGCGACACACAAAGAAAAACTTCTTTGACAGAAGCTTAAAGGATAATCATGTCTACGTCCTGCCCGCATTGTTGATTGACAAGTGATCTCTTGAGATGTGCAGGCCAGAAACACAAGAAAGACATCAAAGACGTCTCCAAAGTAATGAAGAAAAACAACTAAGTCGACGAATACTTCTCCATTTCAGCATTATCTTGGTTCCTTTCCGCTCCATCTCACCTTGTACTTTGATCCATCTTAGTTCAATGTATCTATATCTGTCCCTCCCTGTCTCTAGGGGGCTGCGGTCTTCTCAATAGGCCTGCTGACGTATGTGAGTAGGGGGAGACCCTGCTTTTCTTTCTTTAAGGGGCTTCCCCCTAGCAGCAGCACGGGCATTTCAATACTGTACATGTGCAGACACAAGTGTGCGTCATGAGTGTATTGCACAAAGCCACTGAAATATGCATTATTCTCGATATATTATTGAAATCAAGCTAAGAAAAGTACCGAGATATACAAAGAAAGTGAAAGAGAGGCTGGCATGGTTATAAAGAGGGAGAAAAGAAAGAAAGAGACTTTTTGGGGGAAATGTTTTTTATCCCTCTTTCTAGCTGTGTGCCAAAGTAATCATTCTAATTAGGGTATGGGAGAGGGAAAAATATCTATGCATTCATAAACACAACAGGAGCAGAGGAAACAGTTACATAATCACACACAAACACCAGCAGACCGCTTTATGCACACACACACACACACACACACACACACACACACACACAGCAGTATGGAGCAGCATCACAGACAACTTTAGAAGTAAATCTGTCTGTGGTACAGAGTGCACTCATCCATGCAGCTCAATCATACATGTTGACACGTGAAAGACACCTGTGTGCGTTTGTGAGGCATAAAAGCTTCTCATCTGCATATAGCCTGAGTACAAGCTTCGTCTGTTGACTCATCTGCATTCACTTGCATGTAAAGATGTGTTATCTTTAAGCAGGTGTGTGTGTGTGTGTGTGTGTGTGTGTGTGTGTGTGTGTGTGTGTGTGTGTGTGTAATGTGTGTTTGTGGTGCTGGAAGCTTGGTGATGTAATGACTACCTGAAGGGCTACTTTAGCTGGTGAGCTTCTGCAGCTGGGCAGCTAAACGGTAAAATAACATCTAGCTGCGTGAGAGTGCTAGCCAGCCATAACAACTCTCCAAGCTTCAAGCTAGTTTGGTTGCTAACAGGTAGACACAGTAAAAATAAATAGTGCCACATTAAACTATAACTTCCTGTATTTATCTATCTGTCATGATGGTTTACCTTTGGACAATAGGAGAAAATAACATAAAATTACAGAAGAACTTAAATTTAAAGCAGATTTAATTTACTTTTGTGAACAAATCAGATAATTATGCCCATTCCATTGTTATTAATTGATTTCACTCCAGAATTTTGTTCTTTTTAATGCCGGTGTGACTGGAATCTAATGCAGATCAGCAACAGATAAAAGGACTGTTTTATGAAGTGCAGAGTGCGGCTGAGTGGATGGGAGTCCTGCCATTGTAGGTTTATATAAGCACATGAAATTTGAAATGAAATTTATGTAGATTAGAAGCAGGGGCATCTCAATATACAGTAGAGAGGCCTGCAGATGAACTAATGTACATACAACCCTTATGGGCTTGATTCTAGATTGGATCATTATACATCACATTGGAGGCTACATGGGAACTGAACCCCAAGAAAAAATTTAATTTTATTACTGGGGTTAATCTATGCTGACCAGCCCTAAGGTCCTCACTTATTAGCTACAAGAATGTACATTCTTGTTCACCACTCGCCAAAACCATGTCAAAGTCACAATTGTTATGCACTAGGTTTTATAAATCTGACAGAGGTCGTGCATATGCTTGCCCCATTTGTGACCACAGCACTCAGTATGATGCTCTGTGATTCGGTCCAACGGCGTTGCCTCCATTGACCTCAAGGGAAAGTCAAAGCATTATTTCTACCTAGTATAGAGTTGTATTATCAAAAGTATTTTCGTAATCGCAGATGTCGACTGTCTACCCAGAATGAGAAGTATTTCACTTCAGTGTAATTTTGGGGTACTTGTATTTTATTGGAGTTTTTCCATTTAAAGATCCAGTGTAATATTTAGGATGATCTATTGGCAGAAATGTAAAATAATATTCATAACTATCATTCATGTATAATCACCTTAATGTTTACCTTAGAATGAGCCTTTTATATCTACACAACGCTGTGGGTTGCCTTCCATGAAACCTCAGATTGTTCATCCAATATTTCACAGAAAAGTCCTAAAAAGGATAATAAAAATTGTGAAGCCAAACTTTTTTTTTTCTTTTTATACTATAAATAATTTCAAGACCCTTCCGATTTCCGAACATTATGAGCACTGACAGGTGAAGTGAATAACACTGATTATATGGTTATCATGGCACCTGTCAGTGGGTGGGATATATCAGGCAGCTAGTGAACATTTTGTCCTAAAAGTTGATGTGTTAGAAGCAGGAAAAATGAGTTTTTGAGCGACTTTGACAAGGGTCAAATTGTGATGGCTAGACGACTGGGTCAGAGCATCTCCAAAACTGCAGCTCTTGTGGGGTGTTCCCGGTCTGCAGTGGTCAGTACCTATCAAAAGTGCTCCAAGGAAGGACAAGTGATGAACTGGAGACAGGGTCATGAGAGGCCAAGGCTTATTGACCACCAGGGTGCCCAGGTGGTCATAATGTTATGGTTGATCAGTGTATCGTACAATTATCTTAACACTAGCTCCACCCATACTAGCAAACCCCCTTTTCATTTTCTGTTCATGCTTTCCTCCTGCAGTCACAATTCTCCCATGAGGAAACCAGCTTTTATCACTGTCCACTGTGTATTGTATAACTGTCGAAATACATGGGACATAGATGCAACGTGTCACGCAGGCAGGGTTTTTTTTTTTTTTTTTACACAGACTGTGATTGCAGCTTCAGTTGATTATAATGGACACACTCTGCTGCAGCTGCCGCGTTGAACTGTGTTCATGCCTCACGTATTAACGCTCATAAGCCCTACGACTACCATTTATGTTCTGTTATTACCAGGCAAAGTTTCCTGGCATGCTCATGAAGCGTCAGTACTTACACCTTGTCTTCCCAAGAGGGCAGTAGGGTGAATTAGACTCTAAGGGACAGAGGCAAAAAAATTTATTAAAAATTTGAAGAAAACAGATGACGCAGATGATGTTTATGACAGCAATGTAGTTCACACCCAAGTGCCGAATTATTCTGTATTTTTTCCTGAGAATTAAGAGTAAAATTAAAAGCTAAAATTAACAACGTTGTTGTTTTGCATGTTATTTTAAATTTTTAGAAGTCACCAGAATACAGTCAACAAACTCTTTGAAAGGCAAATCATTCTGGGGAGGACCTCAAACACTTTGGTTTTGAAATACTCCCTAATTTGTAAGGTCTCAATTACAGCAAGTATGGCTCCACCTTAACAAGTGACAACAGTAAAATATAATCTAAAATATATAATAACAGTCAGAAGGACCATTTTTCTTTACTTACATTATTATACTAATAACACTTGTGTTCTGTTACTTGCGGAGGATTTTGAATGCAGGACTAGTATTTGACATTGTTGTATTGGGACCTTTCCATTAGAATTTAATACTTGTTTCTACCCCTGCCAGCGCCTCTTACTTTACCAGCTGTTGTAGCCAGTGTTTGCACAGGACTGTCTCCTTTAATACACAACTGAAACAATGGTTTGAACAACAACAAAGGTGTGAATGTAAAATGAGTTTCGAACGGCTTTACTTGTCGCATATATGTACGGCGACATACACACATTCTTGCCCCTATATGTCAATGCATACACATGCATGCACATATGCACAGTCTATTTTATCTGTTATGTTCTTTTTATCCTAAGTCTTTTGTACCCATTTTAATGTTTTGTCCTGAATTTAAAAGCCTAACCAGGGGCAGGGGCTGTAAGATAGATGCACTACATACATTACAATGTTTATCTGTATTTTCTCTGTTAAATGAATAAATAAATATATGACATCAGTCTCTCTTATGCAATCGTGCTTTTCTCATCAATAAATAATTAGGTTGTTTATTGGAATACCAAATAATCTTATCAGCGCCCGGGCATTTGAATAGCTCAGAATGTGATAAATCTCATATAGGAATGTCCTTATATACATGTAGATCTGATTCCTGGCTGCAGCTATCTTCTGTTGTGTGATTATGTTGTGTCTGCACTCTGTCTGCTTTCATCTGTTGAAAATAAAAAAGAATATACACACAGGCGCTGACTGCCTGCTGGCCTCTTGAAAAATATAAAACTCATTTTCAATACAAAGGCCTGCAGGTTGCAGGGCGTCCTCACCCACACACACACCCCTACTGGTAGACTTCAAACCGGCTCAGAGTGAGACAGAGAGGCTGAGACCAAAAACAGGGGAGAGAGTGAATAGAGAGGAATAAAGGTATACAAAGAGAAAGTGAGATGGAGAGAGGTAGAGAGGTAGAGGGAGGGAGAGAGAGGTAGAGAGAGAGGGTACTGAACACGCAGACATGGTATGAGTGAGAGAGAATGGTGTGTCATGGCAGCAGTAATGACAGTAACATCTGGATTATAATATGGTGTTGTATAACAATGTCCAGTAGCCTTCTGCATGACATTATATTAACACATACAGTACATGGACAGTCACCTATTAAACAACAACCCTTTTAAATCTGTACCTTTCATTAAGGAACATCTGCATGCACGCAACAGTGTGACACGTAATTTATTTTCCAATATATTTGCAATATATTTTAATTGTGATATATTTTTAATAAATAACTGAATTGTCAAATTGTAGTTCAAATGAAGTGTATCTGTAAATCTCGGTCAAATCAGCTATTTTAGGGTCTTCATGTGACCTGATCTAAAACTGACCTGTGGAAAAAGCACCCGAAACCAAACTTTATTTAGACCAAGTCCGAAAGGTTCCTGATGATATATGACACACTGTGTGACTGGAGCTGGTAACGAGTCCACTTGGATCCAACCAGGTATTAGAGATAATGACACACAGACCCGAGACCCTCTGCAAGAGAATGGGGCACCCTGATAGCTCACCATGTACTAAGGCTGAGTCCTTGCTGCAGTGGCTATTGGTTCTAATCCAATTTGTGGCTCTTTGCTGCGTGTCATACCTTCTTTCTCCACCTTTCCTGTCTATCTTCAAATGTACTATCCAACAAAAGGAAAAAAGCCCATAAAAAATATATCAAGAAAAAAAAAAAAAAAGAAATGAGACACGACTTGGAACCAATTAGGTGAGGTCATTTTGACTTGGCTCGACTAGTGTCCCAAGTTGAGTCTTGGCACCCTGTGGACCTGTGAACACCTCTACATACTTCCTATTGTTTTGCTTAGTGTTAGATAGTAGTGTCTGCAGCGTCTTAGCCAAGCTTACTAAAGCGCCGATTTGCAACAGCTGTGTCAGGTCGATGATTTACTTTCAATGAATTTTATGCAATAAGTTCTAAATGTAATTTGAGTGATTAAAGGAAAATCATGTGTAGGTTTTCAGTCTTAAGAGCCATTTTGAACCAATTATCCATAAAGTCCAGATCCAGATATAAAAATGTAACTCCATGTAGCTTTTTGCTATTCACACTGTGTGTTGTAACTCAGATATGAGTCACATGTGGGGGAAAACAAAACTAAACTGGGACATTTACAGCTGCAGTGAGAACTATGTCACAGGAGAAAAGCGGGCAAATTAACTATCTGACTATAGTATAAATGGGATTATATAATTGGGAAATAATACCATTGCCATTACACTACACTTCCAAAAATGGTAATTTTCTCAAGTGAGGAGCAAATACATAATTTATAAAACTGGATGGTTATGTAAAGTTAGGCATTTTTGTTTTTTATAAGCAGATTTTGAAAAAGATGCCATTACATCACCCAAAATAATATAAACCATTGTGTATGTAAGAAGGTCCGGATAATTAAACTCAAATAACAAAAGCTATGTAGTATGATATACCAGTTGGAAATATAGCTCTTTCTCTTTGGATTCAGTACACCTGGTGAAATGTGCCAAAAGTTGATTTGATTATATTAAAATTTTTATCTTTGTTTATCTTCTTTTTGAACTTCTTTTTTGTGACAGTGACTGCCTTTTGGTTTCAAGACTTCAGGGTTTCAGGGTATAATTGAGTGTGACTGTGCCAGGGTAACATTCACCTCTGTGACAAAGAAAGTTTATAATATAATGAAGTCAATAGCACCACTAAGTACAGGCTCATACATTAACAAACTACCAATTCCATAAGTCTCATTTCAACAAATAAATCAACATAACAGACTTTAACAAACAGTATTATTTCAGGGCTATTGTATTTGATTGATTAGTTGATACAAGTGTTTACCTCATGTGTATGTCTACATTTTGACATTTTTCTCAATTTGATATATAACATACAGATCAATATCAAGTGAAGATGTGCAGGTAACATGTTTTGGGTGGGTTCACTCTCCTTCCACTCACCATCTGTCTTTCAGATCCATCACTGTATGTTTCAGCTTGACTTCACTCCTCTGAGTGTGTCTGAAACAGTTGTAAGATGAGTCTGTACTGTCTGTCATATTATGAGCTCCTGCAGAGAGACAGACATAAAGTGAGACGTAGACAGTAAATAAGACACTGTGTGTTGAGAGTGAGTGCGAGCTGAACACAGGCGCACTAATAAAAGTGAGACAGTGAAACAGAGATGGAGGGGGAAAGAGAAGGAGAGAATGAAATGACACAGGGATAAATAAAAAGATGAGCTGACAGACAGGAGGAAGCAGACTTCCACTGCTGAGTCATACAGCTCTGTGAAGTCTCACTACACTTCCAGAAACTTCTGTGCAGTCCTTGCATACTCAGCTGTGTGACAGTATGCATGTGCATTTGGGTGTGTATGTGTGTGTGCTGGTGCAGCTGTGCATTCCAATCAGAGAGATTTAACCCTCTCACCCCCACTGAGGGCGCCACCCCCACCATCTCCCTCACATTATCCACTAATACCCTCTGCTGTCCCACCATCTGGACTAGTCACCGCTACCAGTCAGTTTATACTATATGTATGTATGTGTGTGTGTGTGTGTGTGTGTGCATCCGTCTGTCTCCAGCCTCATGTCTGACATTCATAGAAAGAAGAATTAGCTTGTTTATGCTACCCCTGCCTATCCTAACATAAATCTGAATTACAAAGAATAAAACTGGCTTTCTATTCAAATATACTGCCATATTGTGTTTTATAACATACTGTACACCTGCAGCTGATATGGAATAAGGATACTGCAGAAAAACAGCATGTTTACTGGCCAATCTGCTCCCGACTGTAGCTGTCATATAGCTGATATAATTTACTGTTGTGTCTGTCCATGTTAACATTTTCTGAGATGTCCGTTCACAATAGAACTGGGAGTAGGAGCAACTGAAATATGACTAAAAGGAGCTCCCTTAAATATTTATTGTTTGACAAAAGATAAAAAACTCCTTCAACCCTCACTTAGAACCAAAGGACAATCTAATAGGACAGATGGTATAAGACTGATATAGATACACTGTATGTAATAGTATTCAGAACAAAGCAGAATGCCTACAGTAAGTGCACTGATAAACATTTATAGATGACATTAACAGTGTCCATAAGTGCATCATCAGTCAGCTTTTAAGATAAAAGTGACATCAAGGACTAAATTAGTATCGGGTTAATACACGCTTATCTTGTATAGTACAGATATATTTAACCAAAATGTGCATAAAGCAGCATCTCTTTTTGGTAAGATTGTCAAAATAGATGATAATAGCACATTAAAGGAATTATTACTAGCTTTTTGAAAAGTACTATTCTAGTGTGCGGCCAGTTGCATCACCTCAATCTCAAGAGATAAACACAGAGATGAAGGCTAACAACTATAACACTTAAGTAACACTAAACTTTCGCCCTTATGTTGGCCCTGAAAAATGTAATGCTGAAACATTCTTCATGGAGTGCCCCCGCAGCACACCTGGTAGAGCGTGTGCCCCCTGTACCAGGTTTTTACCGTCTCTACCGTAGCAGCCCAGGTTTGAATCCAGCCCACAGCCCTTTACTGCTAACATCCCCTCTCCTCCTTTCCTGTTCTTTCCACTATCGCTTTATTGGGTGTACAGCAAGTTAGAGAGAGATTGAGTTGGAACAAACTACCGCCACTCTCTTTTTCAATTTGTGGTTATGCATGTGCAAATGTGATACTATAACGTAACTAAAGTGTTCTGTTATCAATCACATGACAATTAAAAAGTCAATACTGAGCTTAAAAGTTCTAAGCTAACAGGAAATACTCCATCTCATTTACCATCATCTTTCTGCCTCAGATGTGCCGTCTTCACTAGACTTTCAGCTTAGTTTCATCATCCGCCTGTCTGTTCACAGAGCACACACACACACACGTCACTAACACATATGTGTGGCGGACCTAAAACCCAGTAAATATGACCTATTAGATCTGAGTGTCACTGTTGCAATGTACAGTTATTGTGTGTTGTTGTGCGAATGCGAGTTTGTGTAACATAGAGGAGATAAGGTCCTAATAAGGTCTATAGCGGTATCGCCTCCATGGAGCTGGCTTGACTGCTCTCACTAATGAGACAGTGACACGCACGCACACACACACACACACACACACACACACACACACACACACACACACACACACACACACACACACACACACACACACACACACACACACACACACACACACACACACACACACACACACACACACAGAGCAGCACTGTAAAACTCTCTGAACAGACACGGTGAATCACCATTTCATCCGATCTGCCTCCAAACAACCCCACTCACTAATCCATTCCCTGGCCTGTAAGTGGTGTGTGTGTGTGTGTGTGTGTGAGGCCAAAAGGTCCTTGTCCTGGCAGCTTCTCATGGTTAATCCCCTCCATCTCTCACTCTCCCTGTGGCAGCTAACAACCTTTATCTATTTCTCTCTTTCTCTCTCAATACCTCCTTCTTCTCCATCTTTGACAGAAAATCTTTGCTTTTTCCTTTGCCATTGTTTTTGTGGTGGTGTGTTCTGGCACGTACGGTATACAGCGTGTGTGCCTGTGTGTGGATATGCCTGTGAGTGGGCGCGTGTAGGATTAAAACATATGTTCATCAAAGAAGGATTACTGTCCAGTGGTGTGATCTAATCTGAATACAGCCCTCGCAGGAGAACAACCTGCTGATACTGGTCTTACACACACACACACACACACACACACACACACACACACACACACACACACACACACACACACACACACACACACACACACACACACACACACACACGTATATACAGTCCTGACCCACAGAGGTTATGACATTGGCTGTGCTGGGTCACTGGACCTATGCATCATCCAATGATAATCACCTTTCCATCCGGCTAACCAATCAGAGCACTGCTTCTAAGGACAGATGGCATCGCCTCTGTAATCTCGGGGTATGATTTTGTCTCAAGCTTCGATATGTTGCTTCAGGAATATTTGTGTCAGTCATCTACGCTGCCTCGTTGTGTGGTGTTTGCAGAATGTAGCTGATGCATGCTCTCTTCAGGAATTTCCTGACGTTGAAAAACCTGCTGAAGGTGGACAATCTAAACACAGTAAACATAAACCAGAGTCAACTGACTAGTCCCTAATCCTTGTGTTGCTCGCTGCTTGTCAAGCTTTCCAATTGCATGCAGTGTATAGTGATAACGAGGGAAAATTTACTGCTTGACATTCCTAGCAATTTTTTCAATAATGGGTCTTCACACAGTGGTAGACATATGCAGGGTTCTCAATTGTAGCCGTAGGCCAAGAGTCAAGTATCATTAGCTCCATAAATAATTTGGTTGAAAATCAGTATCTGTTTGGCTGACTCATTTGGAAATAACCCTTTTAAATGGTCTTAAACATGCACTTGATGGCTACAAACATGATATGCTTAAAGACTAGTTCTAACATGTAGTATAAAAACAGCACATAGTTTTAACTTCAGGTAGCCCAATATCGTAAAGTTTGACAGTTATTCCTTTTTGACGTAATCCTGTTTGGATGCTGAGCTTACAAACAGAGAAACAGGGGTATAATATAATTTCAGTACCCAAAGGTACATTTGTCAGAAAAATACTCTGTGCAAAAAAGGACCTTAAGGTGATAACTGTGGACCTTAGTTTAATTTTAATGACAAAAAATTTAAATAGAGAGTTGGGTTTATTGAAATAAAATAAGCAACTGGTAAATTTCCATTCAATTCTTGGTCTGTGTGGCCTGGGAATAATTTCATGAGCAAAGAACTAGGACAGCACTTCCATTCAAATGTTTTAATATTGCCACATGGATGTTTCGGGCAAGACGCCCGTCTTCAGCTTGTATTGGCAAGTAAGTACACAATGGATATATTTGAGTGATTTGTTTATTTAATCAAGTAGCTAATTGTCAGTGAAGAGTGTCAGGAGCTACCAGAACCAGCTCTCCAACACTGTTCCAAACATTTTCAAATATGAACCTGTAACCCCAAAAAACAATGTAGTTAGCTGATGATATGCTGCTTTGACTTTGGAAGGAAAGAATGAGTGCAGGATGGGCCGCACACCGAAATCAGTTTGCTGGTTTGTAGTCTACTTCAGGGGTCAACCACAATTATTTGCTATTGGTTGAGGCTCTGCGGGTCAAAGTTCACCAATGTTGAACTTCACACATTCTTCGCTTGCATAGAATGGAAGTGCACAGGAGGCAAATATATGTTGATTTTGTGTATGTGTGACTCTTTTGGCGACACAGAGGAAATCCACACAGGAGATTTACATTAAAAAGAAATGACATAAAACCAAAATGAACAATGGGGTGTATGTGTAATGCAACTAATGCAGAGATGGATGGGTGGCATGTGTGTTGTAGAGGTGCTGATGGGGCAAAAAAAAAAGTTGCTGCAGGGCGGATATCAGCTGTAGGAAGACAGAATGAGAACATGGTCCAGCTTTTGTAGCATGTAAAGCCCAGGTGAACAAGATCAGCTGACAACCCTTCCCATCCTCCCATGCAGGCTGAGGTTGACCAGGACAGTGGGAGGAGCATTGGCATCCCACTCGCTAGGACCAGAAACTGTAGGGGGAGGATTCTTGGTCAGTTCTGTTAAACTTTCAGTTAAATTATTCTATTAAAGCTCACTCTGCTGTTGACTCTAGTGTGGAATGGACTCATATGGCACTTTTAACCTGAGTGCTCAAGGACACTTCAAACACCAACCCAACTACTAATGGACAACCCGCTCTACCACCTGAGCCCCAGCCGCCCGATGCATTGCAAAGTGATTGGCCAAATGTAAGCTAGACATGGACAAGAGTAAACAAGTAATAAATCTCCCTGACACCACTGTTCTTCAGTGTTATGCCAATCTATGTCTGCCCGAAGCTTTACATTGACTTTGTATGCACTTCCACCACTATTTATGTTCTCATTGCTTATACTGTGAACTGACCGACCGGCCGCTCTCCCCAAAACTTTGTGCATTCCTTTGACATCTGTAGCCAATGTGTTTGTGTGTGTGTGTGTGTGGGAAGCGAGAGAGAAATAGCACTTGTCAGTTGATTTATGGGCTTCTGGGAAAGCTGCACAGTGCAGCTGCTGTCATACTGCAGATCAAAGGGGATTCCTAGACAGGCTGGAAGGGGGGAGGGGTAGGGAAAGAGGACATGTTGGATGGAGATGGAGGGGAGAGGCTGACGCAGTGAGGAGAACTTAATGGAGCTCTCTGCACTGGCGTCAGCTGGTTTGAATCTCTGAACTTCAGAAGATGTTTCTGCAATGAAAGAATGATGAGGTTAGACTCTTCAGACCTCGCAGTCTTTAGCTGATCACTTTGACTGTCAAAGAACCCACAGCAGCTCAGAATTAAACCAACACTGAGAGGATTAGGGGTTTCCAACTGGGACCACCCATGTAATCAATAAAAAGGAAAAACACCCTAATGTATTAAGCATGTACCTTGTGAGGCCACACAGTTCTTTGGATTGAGGTAAATGGCAAATGTCATGGCTTGGTAAATGCCAGCAGCCATTTCCGTATTGCATTAGTTGATCATTTAACATATTTCATGCGTACAATGTGGCAGAACTCCTTTTCAAGCACTTCCATTTTTTTTGTTATGTCCGACACAATAAACTAAACTCTTCTACCATTGTACATGTTTTGTACCTTTTGCAATGCTTACATGCACCAATTTGCTAACTTGTAATGCTTATCTAAAATTAACGTAACAGTTTATTTATATACAAGGCTAAAACTCTCTTTGTAAATCCTACCTTCATGGGAGTTAAAATGTTTAGTTTTTGTTGAAACAGTGCAACTTTTTTTCAAATGAGCAACATTTTGCTCATTTGGATGCTGCAGTTTGTGGTGCTATTGAATTGTACTTCTATTAGACTGTATTAATTACAGTTTACCTAATAAATTTGCAATGGAGTGTATATTGTATTTGTGCGATGTATATTCCTTTGTTATTTTCCTTCCTGAGTTTGCTGTAGCAGCCCATTATTTTCATGCTGATCGTTAATCATCTAATCTAATCTAAACTACAGTATTGCTGCTCATCCCTGCTGCTGGTTATGTAGCCCTTGTAATCCAATTGGTGCGTCAGTCTCTAATTCTGTGAAACAGCAGACGTCAATCCAGATGGCATTTAAAATCACCCCAGGACACCAGAGGTAACTCATACACAGCAAATAATTTCAGATGGGACAGCAGAATAGAAATTACATCTGAAATGTCTTTGGTGTGGAGATTAAAAAAAACAAAACACTCCTGGTAATTCCAAAAGAGCTGCAGAGAAAATGTTTCTTTGAGTCTGAACATGAAAATCTATTATAATTTCAGCTGTGCTAATAGTTATGGAACAAAAGTGTTACAATTACCAGCCATTATAGGTGTAACAATGTAATCCACTCAGAATTCACTCATGATAGGCCACTTTAACCAAAGTCTGACTGAAAGAGCACTCAACTTTTAACTTTTTATTGACACATTTTCAATGTTTAGTTTTTCTTAAAGCTTTGGGAGCAAAATGCCAATAATAACCTCTTAAAAGTAGGGTTGTTTACAAGCAAATCTATATCTCCATGAAGAATGTGAAATACATAGATAAGGATCATCATTAAAACAGCGACAAGGAACTTTCATTTTGTGTTAAATCTGATGGCCCCTGTGGACAGAAGTGGAAGGGTTTCCACTCTACTGCCTCTTTCACTGTTTTCAACCAAATCCGACCTGGTTGCAGGCATTAAGAATAAATAGCCCTCAGCATAACATCAGTATTAAATTGTTTTATAGATTGTTTCATAACCAGTTAAACACTCCTTGTAGCATGTATAATATATAAAGAACAAGTGTTCAAGTCAATGGTAAATGTAAAGAAAATAAAACTAAAGCAGAACAAGGTGTTCCAAATGGCATTAAAGAAACATCCATTTAAGTTGAAACTGTTTCAGCTCGAGTGGTTAATTCAAGTTGTATTAATGCAGAGACAGGAGCAAGAACGGGGACAGTCTGGAAGAAAACTGAGTGAGTTTGGAAATCAGTTTGTCTGAGCTGTCTCACACAGTCGCTGCTTGTGGTCACAGCAAACATCAATCAGTGAACTGCTGGATTGACTGTTTGCAGTCAAAAGATTGAAATCCCACTCCACCAATCAAACCAAGCTCAAGGGGTTCAAGGCCAACACATACAATACATTGATTATAACACCAAATGCAACTCCACCCACCATTCAATCAATTCAAATTCAAATTACTTCATTTTCTGTGAAGAACTTTAAATGTGCAGTGTACAAATACAACAATCACAGACTGTCATAGCACATTCATGCTAATGATTGGTTAATCATTGAGTGTGGCAATTTGATATAGTGGCCAAACCATGTAATAACAGCAATGGCGTCCATCACGTGATGCACACTGGCCCGAAAACATTGTGAAAGAAGCGGCTGTAAAATGCTGAATTCATGTCACAACCCTCGCAAAATGACAATCAGAATTTGATCCATTCAGTCCGATAACATTTTGAAAGTCTAGAAGAGCGGCAAGATTAAGTCATTTTATCCGCGGCTGGTGAAAGTCTGTATGCATTCATCCATTCATTTAGTTTCATGCGCAATTGAGCAGCTTTCATAGGAATGAACAGAGCTAAGCCTCCAGTTTACACATCCATGAATTCACATACAAATTAAGATACAAAATCTAGAGTAAGTAAAAACAACGAATAGAATAAAAGCCAGGGGCATAAATAGGTAATGGTGCTACTGTGCTACTGTGCATTAGTGCTATTGTGCATGTCCGTACCTTGCAGTGTGCATACAGCTAATTATGCCAACAACACAAATCATAAACAAATATTCATTCAATCACAAATGAAAGAAGGCGTATTGAGAAAACCTCTCAACATGGTGACTCATTAAAGACTAGAAAACCAGTTCACCTCTGTTGTGACAGCAGAGATATGGGCAGTAATATAACTTTATATCAGACTTTAAATTTGTGTTATCCAACTGTTCACTGCACTTGAGAAAATAATATTTCTATACTCTTTCTGTTCTCCCCCACAGGTGCTTTAAATCTGGTTGACAGGACCTCCTCTCAGTCTAAAGTTGGGAGGAGTTATTCTATATAAAGTCACTGTTGCCCCGCCCAAGTGAAGGAGCTGTCAATCAAGCACATCTGTATATGCCCACACAGTCTAGAAAGTGCAGGGGTTAAAATAAAGTTTGAAGTTTTACAACAGTGAAACAAAATATCTGTGTATTTTTCCATTTTGTACAAAATCCAGTCCAACAGTTAATTCTAAATAAACTTAATTAAAACTGTTTTGGGAATATTTGATACCGTTTTTGTTTTTTCCTGGAGTTGCCTCACCACCGTCTGCAATATGTTTTAATATTTTGCTGTAAGCCAAGCCATTTTTTTTTTCATTTTTGTAATGAGTTTAAATGTAACAGCACTACAATATGTAAAGTTAACAGTAAAAAGGCAAACAGAACTTTTTACAACATTTTAGTTGACTATATGAAAATGTAAGGTGCTGCAATGTAGGTAATAGTTAGTACTTTGTGGGTAAACTACAAATCCTGTTCAACGCTGCCACAAGCTTACAACAAACACTGAGCACGTGCACTGATAAAAAAAAGAAAACCAGTAAAACAGAGTTAAAACATATCAGATGAAGTGATGTAGAGAGAAAGAGCAGCTACTCTACCTCTTGAAGAGTCAAGCAACAAACATTTGAGCAGACAAGAATATGTCAAGTGGAAGAGTTGACAACTGATGAAGAGGAATGGGGAAGAGAAGAAGGAAGAAAAAGAGAGGAAAAGAGGGAGAGACAAAGGAGAGACAGGCGGGTGGCAAGTGTCGGGCTGTGGGATAACTTGCAGTCAGCAAAAAAAGGATGAGTCAGAGGAGGAGGGGAGTGAGGAGAAGTGGGGGATTAAGAAATGGTTTACAGACAGACCATAGTTCTTCTCAGTATAAACTAGTCAGAGGGATGAGGTTTACTGGACTTACAAGGGGTATGTGCAGTATTTTGTGATAATATGTTCTTAAATATTTCACTTAGATTATCTGATATACCTTAATATGCACCTAACTCCACTCACCTGCCATTTTAAATAGATTATAACAAATGTCATCAACCTAAATCAGGAAAAATATATAAGTGAATTTCAATTTGTGGTCCTTTTGATATTCAATAATGTAGAAAGAAATGTTTAAAATGCCTCTATAAGACAGAAGTGCAGCAGTAGGAAAGACATTAAAGCCATAATATTAAATGAGATGAATGTAGTTTGATAACCAGCACAACATCAAATGGGTCTGAGTCATATAACGTGCGAGACAGCAACCAAACGAGGAAAACAGAAACTGTCATGAGCTACAGAGAGAGATGCAGGACTGCAGGACAACTGATGGTCAGGTCCAATTACCAGGAAAAATACTCCTTCAGGCAGATGACGCTGTGGGTAAACACTGCTCTCTGACAGGTGTGTGTGTGTGTGTGTGTGTGTGTGTGTGTGTGTGTGTGTGGTGGGGGCAGAGAGAGAGAGAGAGTTAAAAACATAAAAATAAATGGTAAGATGTGTGTGTGTGTGTGTGTGTGTGTGTGTGTGTGTGTGTGTGTGTGTGTGTGTGTGTGTGTGTGTGTGTGTGTGTGTGTGTGTGTGTGTGTGTGTGTGTGTGTGTGTGTGCAGGTGGGCGGGTGGTGCCATTAAGAGAGCAGAAACTGTACCTTCATATATTGCTTGCGATTTTAATTTATTGCTCATGTTCTTTCTGTCTGGCACCAAACTGTTTGCACAATTCCCTTCAACATATAAATGCTGCTCTCCGTTAAATAAGGTGATTGTGATTCAGAGCACAGTGCAGGATTGTATTTCTCCAACAGAGAGGGAAGTATAGTGGTGCACAACACACAGATCCAACCTAGTCCTAGTTTTGCCATCCAGGCTCAGATCTCAGAGCGTAGTAGTACTAAATGTTAAAACTGTTATCTTGCAGGTGGTTTGTTTTCCCCCAAAAGAATATTTTGCCACTGCAAAACTGTTTCATGTTAACACCATTTGTTCCCGTGCTATCACAGCCCTACACTCTTTTATACATATATAGCTGTGCTTGTATATGTGTATTAATATTAAACTCCTCACTGGGACATCAACATGAAGCAAATAAGCGGTTTAAATTGTCAGAGGTTTCTAAATGTTTGCAATGAAGAAGAGGGTCTTTAAAGGCTTTAGAGGTCAGGACACTGTATAAGGCAAGGTGGAGCAGTGAGGTTCAGGCTAAAGATTTTATCTGGTGTTATAAAGAAATGGTTTGGGAAATGTGCTTACAGTAATCACCTACTATTCTCATATCTATATGGTACATCTGAAGCTTAGCTTAGCTTAGTTTAGCACAAAGTCTGGTAGTCTGAGGAACACCACCCGCATGGCTCTGTAAAAAGGTGACTAAATGCTCCACCAGCACCTGTAACAGCTTATTAATTCATGTTATATCTTGGTTTTTTTTATCTGTAAAAAAGTATAAGAATGACATGTTGTACTTTTATAGGGGTTGTGTGTCGGACTATTTCTTGGTTAGGTGCAGTCGCTTCCTAGAATCTTGTTGTTGCCAAGCAACCAGTTAAGTAATGGGCTTTAGAGGTGCTGGTAGGTGGATTTTGTTATCTGTGGACAGAGCCAGACTAGCTGTTTATGCCTGATTCCAGTCTTTGTGCTAAGCTAAGCTCACTGACCACGGGCTCTGGCCTTAGATTTACTGTACAGACAGGTGAGTGGCAAGAGATGCATATTTCCCAAAATGTCAAACTATTGTATTTAATTAATTAAGAATGGCACATTTTAGGTTGCAAAAGCTGTAATAAATTAGATAAAACATTAATGAACACATGAAAACATTGCACTATTTCATCAGACAGGTGCGTACAAAATGGGATGAGTAGATCAAAAGTTGCAAATAAACTGTCTATCTAACAATAATACATTTATTTGCAATGTTTGGGTGCTAGTTCTTTTGCCTAATGACGTTCTAGCACCACGTCTCACATAAATGTATTATTGCCAGTTAGGCAGTGTGTGGGAGTTTATTTGCCAATTCAGAAAACATTAAAGACCATTAATTTCCCTTCGAAATGACTTGAGCCTACACTTGAAAAATGGAAACAGGTGACAAAAACATGCCAGGAACATGAGATTCCTCCATGGTACTTGAGACTGTGGTGCGCAGCCACTTAAATATATTAGGAGAAATAAGTACATCGATAATAACTGTCACATATTTCTTAGACCAGCAAGGACATTCACTAGGACACAATATTCACATTCACACCACCTCCCTCAGGCCCTCTATCCCACCCTACTCTACCACTGGACAGTGATGCTGACCAACCAGCAGAGATCAGTGGAGCAGCAACAGGAAAATCATCGCGTGCCTTCCTCAAACCATCCGCTGCATACTGCCAGCTGAGCTCGGTGGATACCCCATCCAGGCTCGAGGCCCTGCTGCTGGGAGCTTTGGTCCACAAGCCCTTATAACCTTATATTCGACTCAACAACTCGATGACACTAAATAGACCATTAAAATGAAGCAAATGAACAACTGATGTACTACAGAAAGCCTCTAAAGATACTTAGTGAAGCTCCGAGTGGTGCTAAACAAAGAGTGACAGTATTAACAGCAGCTTTAGTATAAGCAAAGTGTATCTTTCCCAGCCTGGAGTAGCCCTCAATCTGCTCTGATACAATGCTCCTTGAATCACACACACACACACAATTTATTCACACACAATTTATTCACACATTAAAAAACCACAATCATGTGTAAACACAACTCATATGCACACAGTACTCACAGGTAGTGTGTTTTCCCTTTTATCCTCTGTGTGTATTTATTGTACGCTCAAACTGTTCGAGTGCCCTCCTGTCACAAAGGAGGAGACAGATCGGAGGCAGCACGTCACTTCACAGGGCCACAAGGGAAAACAAATCTCTGCCATTCAAATGCCCAACTACTGTGACACTGTGATGCAATAAGCTCAGCTGAGCAGAATTTAGAAAAGCGATGCATGCAGACTGCTTGTCCTGTGGACTCAATTGTAACAGATGCAGAGAAAAGGAAATCATTGATCATCTGTGCTGATTTCAGCATGCTGCCACTGTTACATCTGATTTCTAAATGTTTGCAATGAAAAAGAAGGACTTTAAAGGCTTTAGAGGTCAGGACACTGTATAAGGAAAGGTGGAACAGTGAGGTTTAGGCTAAAGATTTTATCTGGTATTATAAAGAAATGGTTTGGGAAATGTCCTTACAGTAATCACCTACTATTCTCATATCTATATGTTACATCTGAAGTTTAGCTTGGCTTAGATTAGCACAAAGTCTGGTAGTCTGAGGAACACCACCTTTTTACATGGCTCTGTAAAAAGGTGACTAAATGCTCCACCAGCACCTGTAACAGCTTATTAATTCATGTTATATCTTGGTTACTTCTTCTTACTGCCACTTTTTACTTTTAATCCACTACAAAGGGAAATCCTTCCACTCAACAGTATACAAACCAGCTTCACTCTGTCCAGCTATGACATTACCGGTGCTGCTTAGACATGCTGATGATCTAATAATGCAGTGTTTTTCAAACTTTGGAAGGTGAAAGTGTCAAGCCTCCACCCCACCCCCTTTCTAATGGGGAAACAAGAAACAAAAGGAGATAAGTTACTGTGTGTTATTTTATGTTGCCCAAATTTACTGAATCTTACACATAATATACTATCCTGCTACATGAACTTGAAATAATGCAAGCTTCATCATATTTTGAGATTTTAAGAATAACTCAAGGCTGTTTTTTTGCTGGTATGGAGTCACATCTGGATCAGCAGCTAGATTCAAACTGGTGATTTTGTGATTACGTGTTACTGTTAAGGCCCCGGACTTATGCGTTTAATCAATGTTAATCAATTTTTCTTCTTCCTTGTTAATCATAAATTACTGCACATGTTTTGCTCTCTGATGAATTTTGCTGACCTAAATCTTGTTACAGCCTTGCAAGCATCAGAGCACCATTGTTTGTTAATAGCGCCCCAATTAATCAGATTCATTCAGCTTTTGTTCTGGACCATGTCTACGAAAGCACTAGACAAGCAGGATGCCATTCTTATGAAAATATCCACATGAGTTGAAATCATGAGTTGCAGGGAGGCCAAACTGCCACTGGCTGCATAAAAGATAATTTGGCATGTGGATGAGAGGGCACTTCAACATTTCCAAAAAACTCTCTTCCACACTTATTGCTAGTGTGCCATTGGTTAAGCTATTGTGGCACGGGTGCCAAGGTTGCTGACCCCATAGTCTAGTTTCTCCAGCGGACATCTACTATATGACAGCGGCTGTCATGGTTACTTAGAGATTAGTGATGCAAATGCACAAAAAAACCCTCAACACCAAATCTGAGCTAACTACTCCCTGTGCTGTTTCCACCACAGAAACCCGGTTTGGATATTAAAAAAATAAAAAACCTGTGCTGGTGCAGGTATGTAACAAAGTGGCCACATCCATCATTGACTTCTCATTGAATTAGCATCATGACACCACTGGGAGACTCAGCAGTAAATTGAAGCTTAAAAGTTGTGCATTGTGAGTCAGGATTTAAGGGATTTAAAGAGTGACGGTGAAGTCACCAGAGTTTAGACAGCTATCCCTGCTCTCGCTGACAGGCCTCCCCGCCTGCAGTCTTTTTATTTATGTTTCTTACACTGTGTCAAATAAAATCAATCACTCACTTATTCGCTCTCTCCTCCTCCTCCTCCTCCTCCTCCTCCCCTCTCTCTCTTAGGCACACACACATATGCAAAGACACCTACAGGCATGACTTCAAACACACACGCACACACCAAAGGAATAGAGGTGGGTGATGTCATTAGGGTTTCTAGGCGACCTGTCATTGAACCCTCGGGGCTCTGGTTACAGTAGAGCTGGAAAGATGTGGTCACTCAGCTGTCAGTAATAAATGAAGTATAACTAATGGTGTGTGTTGGTGTGTAAACAGGTTAGATACAGTTAAGTGCACAAAAGGAAGGGGAATACATTTTGTGTGTGCTGTATGTATGATTGAAAATGTGTGTGTGTGACTTTTAAGGGCACGGTGGGGTAATTAAAGCGAGAGGTTTATTGTACTGCACAGTGGGACAATAAAATCTCCCTCGAACTGCTCACCTTACGTCGACACATCACTCCCTAGATTACTTGAATCTCTTTAATGGATGCGTGTGTGTGTGTGTGTGTGTGTGTGTGTGTGTGTGTGTGTGTGTGTGTGTGTGTGTGTGCATCATAATGCGTACGTTTGCATTAATCTGTCACACACAGAGAGCTAAAGACTCACTGGGAATGCTTTTGTTATGTAATGACGTCCACTAAATAACTGTCCAATAGTATAAAAACAATTATAATGTACTATATGTGCTGAAAGGTCAATGGGGTCACTGATCAATACCAAATGGATGGTGCTAATTAACCTAACTACGGACAATAACCCAAATATGATCATAGTCGTAGTTAATATTATTCATATTATTATAAATTCAAATGGTTTTTCATCTTACAGAACCAGTATGTAGGATAAAGTGGCATATGATGTAGTTGCAGATTGCAACTCACTCGCTTCAATCTCCCTTTCCAAGCGCAAAGGAGAAAAACACAAAAGGCCCTATGTAGAGCCAGTGTTTGGTTTGTCTGTTCTGGGCTACTATAGAAACATGGTGGTTCAATATGGCAGCCTCCATGGAAGGCGATCCACTCTGTCTTATACTCAGGTGATTATACACTAATGAAAACATACGCTGAGAGACTGATGGTTCATCTATTCGCCTTCAAGTTTTCAACAATGACTTCCCAGATGGTTCCCAAGCCTTCTGGTGTAGTCAGATTACAGCAATAAAGCACATTTCCCCTTTCTTTAAGACATACAGAAATCCTACTTCTTGGTAAAGCATACCACATACACTCTATACCAGGCTTTATATATATATATATATATATATATATATATATATTTGGGCCCTTTCATCGATTTTTTTTTTTAAGCTGAGGAGGGACACAAAAGTGGAGAGAAAGGGGATGACACACAACAAAGAGTCTGACCCTTGGCCTGGAGGACTCAGTCTTGGTACATGGGGCCCCAGCTCTACCAGCTGAGCTATTCAGGCACCCCAAAGGGAACCATCTTAACACATGCTCTACTTCCCCAGTCTACTCTAATATGTATTTCTAAAAATACTTTTGTTTCCCAGAACAAGGATAAACAACAGAATCAACAAGAATATTGGTGATAAAGGGATAGTAATTCACAGCGATGGGGGTGTCACTACTTGTTAACCAAACTCTGCACTGTGTCATATATTTGAAAGGTATAGTTTTATATTCAACCCACAGTATCAACTTAAATAGTCTCATTCCAAATACGGCCAAGAGTATTTACCTTATTGCAATCCATAGTGATAAATCAGATAAATCAGATGCTAAGATATCTGCCATTGAAAACTCTCTAACCCTTTCACATTGGCAGCTGTCCAACGTTTAAATAAGGGAAAATACTGTAAGCACAAGGCTGCTGTTTCAAACTTAACTATTCAGGGTATCAAACACAGTTCTCAAATACGGTAAGGTATTTCTTGTTGTGAACCGTACGTGCACGAGCCAAGGTCACGAGGAGAGGTCAGGGCTCAATATGGATTATTGATGAAGTGATCAGTCCCCAGCTTGGAGTAGGGGCTTCTTTACCTTAACAATCCACTAAACCTCACTGGCGCACGACAATAAACATTTTAGTGTTCTTCTGATGTTTACTTTTTAAACTACAATCATGTAGTAAATATTTGATTGAGCCACTACCACGTATTGTATGAACTGTATTTAGCACAGATTGTGACATGACAATATGACGTTCACATGGATAAAAGTCAGGATCCAACCAATGATCCTGTTATTATAACGTCTATGGTGGTTGTGCACGATTTTTATCTTTGTAAGTCGAGTAACTAGGCATTGTAGCTGTTGATCTATCATTATTAGTTCTATATAGCAGCTTTACTGCTCTTCCCATTTAACTGTCACGAGCCAGATTAAGACCAAACACAGGAGACCGGGAAATCTGTTCTTTGTTCTTCCTGCTGTCTGTGACAGTGATTACATAATCCTGCCCTCCCTTACGTAAGTATCATTAGTCAGCAGTAAATTTGAAACCGTTAAAATGTATTAGAAAAACATTCGGCCTGCACTCCCGTTTGCCTAGATTCATAGGAATTTCCCCATTGTGGGCCAAATAAAGGAATATCTTATCTTATAGTTCAAACCTAAAGACTTTTGTTTTGAAAAACTGTAATCCTAGGGGGCATCTTTGCACAGCCGGACTGGGCAGCGCTAAGTCGGAAACAGCATTTATTTATTTATTTGTTGACAGAATATCCAATATATCGTAAGATATAGTTTGATGCGACTGGCTTAACACAATAGGAAGTTTGACATGTGCTGTAAATGCTTGGATGTAATGAAAGGTTTGTTTCAGTTTGGGTTTTGGTTTGGTTTTTACCATAAAATGTAAAGAATAGAAAAGAATAATGACTGAACTTAGAAGGTAATTAAACTTATCAAATGATAATGGGTAACATCATTTATTGGACACTAAACTGATCATTTTCAAGGGACAATGAATATCAAACTTCAGATATTCTTTCCTTAAACGAGTCTCTTGTGTTTTTCCACTCTAACTCTGATTTGATTGTACTGTACTGTCAATGACTGAAAACACAGACAACACAGCTCTCTGACCAAAGAAATCAAATTGTGCATCTTCACACGTGTACAAGTCAGTAGCCACTAACTTTGCCAAGACTTAGAAATGACCAGCTGGTGCACAGAGCTTTATGGCCAATACTGCATAGCCAATTTGCATTTGCATGTCAAATTATTTAATTCTGCTCCCCAAAGTGCCCTAACACTATAAACTGGTACCAATTACATTTAAAGCCAGCACACGGTCAACCAGGCAGGGGGGTACGAATACAGTAGGCTGTTAATTGAAACAGATGGAACGTAAAGTGATTTGAGGAAAAGCTGTATGTCTACTGCGCCATCTTTTTTTCCAAATATTAAATATTAATGTTCAGATTTCTTTCCACATCACATACATTGAGCTCTCAGGAGGATTTACCCAATGAACTAGGTTAACATTGAGTCTTATTTATCAATTCAAGCAAAGCAAATATTTATGTTAACATACCAGATGAAATCCTTTAACTTCAAACTGAACGATCCATAAAAAGCATTCCCTCAGTAATATACAGTTTCTTAAGTTGCAATAGCGTGTTCTAAATTCTCAGGGGGGGAGGGAAGGAAAAGCATCACTATAGCCCCATTAATCTGCTTTCTGCTCTCATTTTGTTCAGGTTTGGGAGTTCTTTGACTCAAGTCTCTGGCAAAAACCCTTTCTGGGGGGCTGTCTCAGTAGGGATTTGTGAATTTGTGACTTTCTCACGCTGTCAATCTCTTCCTCTATATATCTTACTGGGGAAAAAAAGCTCCTCTTATCTCCTCTTATTTTCTATTTGTAGCACTTCTCTCTTTGGATCCCATTCATATTATTAGGCCACTCGGTCAGTCTAGGTAATGAACTGTCTTTCACTGTGGACAAGCACACCAACTGAAACTGGGTGGGGGGGGGGGTTAAATATAAAATACATGTGCAGTTACTGGAGCATCAAGCTCTCATCTGATGGGACAAAGCATCAGCTGGGGAACAGAATAGCCTGGATCTAGCCGTATAATGGTTACTAACCTAAAAGTCAAAAGGATGCAGAGGGAAACAATAGAGGAAGAGGGAGAGAATATGTCTGTGTGTGCAAGTGAGAAACACAGCCATATCAGTGGCTTAAGACCGTCTCTCTCTCTCTCTCTCTCTCTCTCTTTTTTAATCCTTTACCAGAGTTTTACTGGGAGTTCATGCGTTAAGTGGAAATTGTACAAGAACAAAAAAAATAACATCTGTTTCTTCACTTCTGGGTTCAGTTTGTGTAATTTTTTCTTTCCTTCTTTCAGGCTCCCTTACTCTGCCGGGCGCACACTGCCCCCCTAAAACTTCCCCTCAAGAAAAGTAAATCAAGTATGAATGAAACATTGCAGATTTCTGTATAAGTTAAGTTATTCATCCCCGCAGGGAAATTAATTTTCTTCATCTGACCGATCCTAAGTTCAAGGAGCAGTGGGCATCGACCGTGCGAAGTCCGGCAACAACTCCACATCTGATCCAGTGGCTTGGTCAAGGGCACTGACTGGAGGATTACACTAACCAAACCGAACTCAGAACCTTCTTGCTGTGGGGCAACAGTGCCAACCACTGAGCCACTGTGCCACCCAGGCTATCTTACTATAATACTTTACACTGTAAAACATTGGTGTAAAAAACTAATATGAGGCTAAAGCAAAATGAAAAAGGAAAAAAACAGGAACTTTCCCTTAAATGACAGTACTGAGCTGAGTATAAAAAGGCAGGGGGGAAACAGGTTGAGTGTGGATGTACGCGAGAGAGTGGGAATGGAGAAAACACTCACTTAAATAACACCTGATCCAAGGAGGGGATTGGGTCATGTGAGCAAGAGAGCATACACAATTAGATTTAAGTGAATTATGATTGCTTATTTGAGTTAATTAACATAATTTATGTTAGCACCAACAGTGATGAATAGAAAAGTGTTGGCAACACATGCTGATTTGTACTTACTGCTACCAAGCTCATTGAATGGAGCTAAATGGAAGTGAGATGAGCGACGGAGTAAAGGAAGAAAGGATGGAGGGGAGGGACGATAATGATGGAGAGATGCAGGGAGGAAGGGTGTGATGGAGGGAGGAGAAAACAACATGTTGGTGTAAAGCGGCAACAAAGAACAGGACATTTTCTTTGGTGAAGATAACAATGTGTGTCTTTGTGCGTGTGCGTGTGCGTGAGAGAGAGAGAGAGAGAGAGAGAGAGAGAGAGAGAGAGAGAGAGAGAGAGAGAGAGAGAGAGAAAGAAAGAAAGAAAGAAAGAAAGAAAGAAAGAAAGAAAGAAAGAAAGAAAGAAAGAAAGAAAGAAAGAAAGAGAGAGAGAGAGAGAGAGAGAATGCCGGCTCACTCCTGCCTTTATGCACCAATCCTTTGCAATATGGGTCAGCCTATCCCTCCATATAAACCCAGCAGCATGTGACTGTGTATTACATTTCACGCAATTGTGCTCAACTTGGGAAAATGTTAACATCATAAATGAAAGTGTTTAGCCACTTTATAGCCATGGCTACATTTACATATGGTAGCACTAAAAGCTTAGCATTATTTGTCCCATGAAAAATACACTGGACTCTAAATGCACACAAGTTGTCATTTAATATGTTTCGGTTTACTGTCAAGCTATAGCAACCCATTAATTCCCGTCACCCTCTGTGCATCATACATTCACGCTTTTATACACATGCACGAACATATGTTTGCCAACATGAAGAGCATGATGTTTCTTGAGCAAATAACCAGCTGTTATACGACACTTATACTGCATGCAATAATCATTTTGTGAGCTGGAAATGGAGAGGGAGGCAGGGAGAGAGAAAGAAAAATGAAGAGTCATGTTGTGGGTGTGTTGAGGTGAATATAAAAGCTGTCTTTCTGTCTCTGTATATTTTGTCTCATGCAGCCCTGTTGCTCGTGTGCTGAATAGAACAGGTGCAGTGACCTGATGCTAAGATAAACACACACGCAGACTTAAACAGACGCAGCCCAAAACCAGACAAAATGTCCTCACTTGGCAAAAATGTCCACACACAAGAAGTGTGTAACATAACCTTGAACACATAAATATTCACAGACACACACACACACACACACACACACACACACATATCATATGTGCAGTATTGTGGTGAAACTGCTTTTCACAGTAATGGATACTAATTCACCCCCACATCCATCCCTCTGACCAGTCCTGCATTCTTTAGTTTAACAGCTGCAAATGCTATGATCACTTGCATGCACGCACGCGCACACATACACACACACACACACACACACACACACAGAGAGAGAGAGAGAGAGAGAGAGAGAGAGGGAAACCAAGCACTACTCAGTAACTAGAAAGTTAGAAAGTTCCCTGACAGTAACTGCCCTATTGAGAAACTTTTCAAGACAGCATTTACAGGTTTCTAGTTTTTATTTTTTTCAGGTAGGTGTTCCTGTAAAAATCATCAGAAGAAATGAGACGCATTACCAGTTGAGTTTCAAGTTCCAGCTAGAATACATAATATACAGAAATATATATACATACACAAATACAATGTATTTACATTTTTCATTTTTATATATTTATTTAATCTTTTATTTAATGTGTTATTTATATATACTTATATATATTAGGCTTCTGTGTGAGCCACATGTCAAAGTATACCGTTTTGATTATAAATAGTCTGTTCCTATATCAAACCATAATAAATAGAAAACTGCGTTGGGTTTTAAAAGAGTAACACCACTGAAATCATAAAGTGACACTGGATACATCCCAAGTCTCTTATTTGACATTTCCTCGCTCCTTGCTTTAACCGGAAGTTGTTCTGTGTCGCCATCTTGCAGGCCATCCTAAAGAGCTTATTTCTGCCCCGAGAAGGGAGTATCGAGGAGTGATCTCTGAGGAGCTATGAGCGAGGATCCACAAGAGCAGCCTCGATGTAAGTCTTTTACTAACTGACGTGCCCCTTTATTGGATATCAGTTATGGACTGGACCCTGCAGTTGATCGGACTCAGCATCAGAGCAGCAGAAGGTTTGATATGAGTTATTATTATTTTTTAGTTATTATTATCATTAATTACCATTAGATCCTATCGTTGTGTTGGGAGATTTAAATAATGAATGAAGCTGCTGTGCCTAGTGCGTAAATGCACCCAGCGTCTCTTAATGGGGAGAAACTTCCCCCTAATGCAGCCTCACTCCATCCGCTATTACTCAAAATGTTTTTATAACCCGGGTGTCAGATCGATCTCAGTGCCACAGTTTTAACTGTGATCACTATGATGTAGGTTGCTGATCATGTACAGGTGTTTGTTAAACAGGTATCAGGCTACTGCTCTGGCACTTTTAACTGTGTAACTGTGTGTGCAGAGACAAACTCTCCACCAGTCTCCAGTCTCTACAGCCATTAAAGCCGACTGACAGCTGATCAAGCCGTCATCAGAAACGGACGCCGCTTCAGAGGAAAGTCTCAATTCTCTAAAAACATATTCCCCTCGTTCTTTCTTTCCTTCTTCTCGGTTTCTTGCATCTCTCCATGCATCCCCGACGGGAGGGACTAAGAAGCAAGGGAAAGACCCAAGCGAGGGAAACGTGGACGCACTAAGGCGACATGAGACGCACCCATAGATGGAAAATAGGAAGCTATTCCTCACTTTATTTCTGATAGTGACTGACACGCGTAAGAAAAGCTGACCCAAACACTGTTAACATAAACAGTCTCAGCTTCTTTGTATCCTTAAAACGTTCCATGATCATTTCCTTAGTGCCTGAATATCAATTAGCTGAAGTGGTTAATGTGCATTATCTGAGCTAACGCACCGACTAACACTTAGCTGTCTTGAACGAACCCCAGTTTGGTTATGTTTAATTCATGAGGTGCTATCACTGGGTCTGGATTAGACAGTGGCTGATGAATATGGATACAGGCACTTCTACACAGACAGACACACACACACACACACACACACACACACACACACACACACACACACGAGAGAGAGAGAGAGACACACAGAAACCAAGCACTACTCAATAACTATAGATATTAGAAAGTTCCTTGACAGTAACTGTCCCATTGAGAAACTTTTCAAGACAGCATTTACAGGTTTCTAGTTTTTACTTTTTTTACCCTGGTGCCAGGTAGGTGTTCCTGTAAAAATCATCAGAAGAAATGAGAGAGTTTGTATTTCTCTCAGCAACAACCAGGCAGTTTCTGACCTTTTTTTGGCGCCGTAGGCGAGACACCAATAGTGCACTCAGTAGACTTATTACCGGTCATCAAAACCTGTCATCAACATTGAGTATCCCTTCCTGCCCCGCTTGCTTTTATTTTTTCATAATCTGCTTATCTAAATTCTACTTTTTATAGAATATCAGCTCAGTTTAACATAAATGTTAATGTCTACCTTCCTTGATGCACTCTCTTTTAGGACGTTGAGCGTGCAACCAACTGGGTGGACGCTCCATTGTGAACAAACTAGTCAAATAATTGCTAGATTTTCTCTCAAAAGATTCTAGCAAGAACTGCAGAGCATGTCATTACTAATTGGTACTTGAGCAACCTGCTTGTCTAAACTAAAAATACATACTCATGGCCTTTGCCAACAAGATTGAAGGTATATCAAAAGTATTATTATCACTTATCGTTTATTTGGATATTGGCCTAAAATATTACCAGACTTCTAAGAAGCTAATAGCTGCTAACAGAGTGGTCTACAGTGGCAATAAATAAACACACTGCATAAGAAGCATTAGCAGTCCTTGCACCACAAACAGCTGGACAGCCAAATAAAAGATTGCTGCCTTCTGAGATTCGAGCCACAATGCCGGACAGAGTTTGACAAATGTTCTCTGCAAAGTGCAGCAGAAAAACACTCCATCCCTAAAACTGTCTTGTAATTTCAGTGCAGGTTGCTTGCTAGGTGGCTCTTGTGACAGCGGTGAGTGGGTTCAGACAGAGAGAGGACACAGGGAGACAGCCTATCCTGTCAGACAGGCCAAGAACATTTAAGAGAAGTTTAGATGCCGAAGTGACCATTCCTTCTACTCTTGTTACATCATCCACGCTTCCGTCCCTCCTTTTCTTTCCACTGTAACCCTTTTCCCATACCATCCCTCCTTCACCCACACGCAGACGCGCAGGGATGCTGTTTGTGGTGCAAGGACTGGTTTAAAGTCACCCTCACCGGTGGAGGGTTATAAAACTCTGGTCCTATAAAAGAACAATAAGTGACTGAGACCAAATGATGCATGCTTATGTTCATTCAGGTGGTTGTATCCTGGATATATGAGCCATTTAACATCAGATTTGACCGAACATGCTAAAATCACTGGAGGCAGCCCTGCTTCACCTCATATGGTTGCGTAGAGCATCGTTAACCTGGCGAGGATGGTTACAGGTGGTGAATGGTACCTTCTCATCTTCCTTTTCGAATCAAACCGTGTTGAAGTAAACTGTGGAAGTGTGATCGGATCCACCTTCTGCAAACAGCCTCTACAAACAAGGTCTGGACAGATGTTAGCTTCCACTAGCACAGTCTGGAACACTTTGCCTGACAAAATAAGCACTTTGCAGACAGCAAGATGTGCATTTGTCGTCATGTTATTATGTCAGTATGTTTCCCATGGTGGGAAAGTCTGGATATCATAAACATAACCAAATATAATCATAGCACCCAACTGTAAGCCACCATCTTGAGTAAAGCACGCAATATGTTGAGTCATTAAAACAACATTAAAATAACGTCATTTTATTATGGATGTTTTATTATGAAGTGCCTTTTATCTGAAGTGCCTGCCTTTCTCCTGAGCAATGTAGCAGACAGTATCAGCATTTCACCAATCCTGCTTTGTTTTGGATTCCTCTGGCAGGATTTCACTTTTTATTAATGTTTGGATTACTGGGTCATAACAATCTCACTGCTGGCTGCACAGTGAGATACCACAATACAACCGTGCTTGTCCGAATCCAATCCTCTCATATTGTCGAATGCATAAAAAACGGCACACGTACTGCTGCACAGCCAACATAGGGCATTCCATCACCTCATCTTGCCGTGCACGCACATAAAACACGCCAAGCAGAGATACACAGAGATACATCTGTAAACACACAATTACACCACAGATAAGCCTAATCTGGAGCTATAGTTGTGTGGGTTTGCGGTTCAGAACTGTGAGCATGATTATATTCCGTATCATGATTACTGTTCAATGTGGAGATGCCTGTAGGCTGCATGTGTCACACACATCAATACATCAGAGCGGCGAGTTATCCGTTGACGGCGGCAATAGCGCGACATCAGGAGGTTATTACAGCACTCAAGTGAATGATAAAACTCAGTTTTGCCGCATCTGTTAGTACTTTGAATTATCTAGTGTACTACTTTAGCTGCAAGGGTAAATGAAGAAGTTATGCATATTTCTCTATCTAGGCCATAGGGAAGATTGGGAGGGAGAAGAGGGCTGTTGGGGGGGGGTAATGTGATTGTCAAGACACGCAGAATTCCCATTGCTGTGGAAGCAGAGACTGTGTGCGTGTGAGAGACAGAGACACAGAGAGAGAGACACACAGAGAGAGAGGGGATGGGAAAAGAGGGAGAGAGAGGATGAAAGAAGAGAGAAAGCGAGAGATGAAGAGAGTAAGCTACTGTATAAGAGCAGCGCGTACTTTAAAGCCCTCACTGATATCCAGAGTAAGAACATCAATATTCAGCCACAGTATGAAGCTGAACTAGACGCTTGATTCAAGTTCCCAGCCTCTCTCTGTCGGTGATACTGCAGAGCTGGGAGGAGGACTTCTTCCTCTCTCCTCCTCTTTCATGTGTTCAGATCCGTGGAATCCATAGATGACAGGCATACATAACCCATACGTACATACCGGGATACACACACACGTACATACCGGGACACACACACAAACACACGCGCGCCGTGGCGTTGTTTAAGCAAGGTGGCGCGGAGGTGAACTGTAAGTTCAAACCGTCACACAGAAGAGAAAAAAGAAGAAGAAGCAGAGGAGGGGATGGAGGGGAGTGGGGTGAGTTTGTTGCTATGCAACCAGACGGTGCTGTCTGAGAGAATAACCATCCACTCTGCAATGAGTTAATGCATGCCTGCGCCTCATGCACACACATGCATGCACCCACGCACATGCAGAAACTGTGGGAATCTTCACAGACACTCCCATGACTGATTCCCACTGAGTGTTCAGACACATTAAAATATTTGATATGTGTATGCTCACGTCACGCCTGTCTCTCTCTCTCTCTCTTATCCATATGCATGTTCTTCAGTTCCATGACTGGTTTGCTGATTGGTCATCAGAGATCAGGTCCTTTCTGAAAGCACTCAGAATAATTCCACTTTCCTTGGCGTGATAGAATTTCCCTCCAGGGATATTAGTGCAGAAAAATGACCTAAAGCATATTGTAAATTCACATGGAGTCATTCTGCTCTCATGTGACCCACCAGAACAAATCATACAAATGCATGAATAGCTCTTATTTTTCATTTCTATATTAACCCCATGTCCCATGACATTATTTTCCAGGCATACCTTGTATTTGCATTTTCCAAGAGTCGTCACTGGGGAGATCATCTGAACATACCTCACACACGCTCATGCTCATACATCCACACTAGCCCCTTGTGTGCTGTACCCATAGCTAACTCACTGCTACCATAGCTATTGTTTCTGCCTGTTTTACCATTATGGAGTTATTCATTCATATGGGATTATGAAATGTTTTGACGTCAGAGATAACTAAATATGGAACAACGTTACCCAAACCCAACACCCACAAAATAAAAGATCATCTGTTGTGCATGGATGTGAATCACACGTGGCTACAAATCAATGCCAATTTGGTATGTTTTTGTGGTCAGTTCTGTTCCCACAACCTGTACTGGGACTTTTTACACTTATGTATAATCTGATATCAACATATGCAATTCTGTATAAAACTTGTAACTGTGTCTCAATCTACAGGTCTCTCAGAAGGCTAAGAAGTAATGTTTTGCTGCCCTCTCGAGTTGAAAGTTTCAAGCTTGATAGGTGTCGGAAATGTGCTCTATTGCACCTTTAACCACACCCAACAGTGATGTCACGGCGTCCTGGAGTCAACCTGTACATCGCTGCAGCAAAGAAAAGTTAAACCACTGATTTTTCAGGGGGTTACTCTTACTCTTTAAGCATCATATTTTCTTACAGCAATAATAACATGGCAACATCCATATTATGGCATTCCCTTCACTAACACCATTTATACCAAGGTAATTTATTTAACATTTATTCTTACAAAAGGATGCGGAGACAAAATCACATTTACGTGCACATTAACACCCAGAAACAGTATCAGTTCAATAAGACCTGTAGCTAAGAGCGAAAAATGTTTCAGTGTATTATGAACATTAAAAAAGTATGTGTGTGTAAGGATATTTTAAAAGTACAAGAATAATGAACAAAACAATACTATTGGTCTTTTTAAGTCTGGTATTGAAAATGTTATGTGAACATATTGAATGACGGACTGAAGTCTATGGTTGGCTTCAAATATCAGCATTTTAAACACTTTTAAAAAAAGAGTTCCAAACTGACAAATAAGTTACATTTTCTATTTTCAGTAATAATAAAAAACTTATCTAAACTATCTCTAAACTAATCTTATTGTGGAGGATGGAGAAACAGTCTTAAATTTTACTGTAGGAAGAATAATCTAATGAAGGCTCAAGGCATTGGGTAACCATAAAAGGAAGGAATTAGCTATCACAACACCGCATCAAAGCATACAGTAATCCTAATATTTTGTTTAGTCTATTATTTGCGCAGCTTGGAATGAGTCATACGGTGGAACTTTGGAAGTCTAGGGTTTTTTTTTTTTTATATATTGTAGCACTAAATGACAAAGAGTCATGAATTTATGTGGAAAATTATCTTTTGTAAACCCTGTCTGTAATCTGTGCCCCTCGCAAAAATGATCAAAGTGTGTCGAGGGGGTATTTGTAGACAATGACAATGAAGGGACAGTAGATAAGTGAGTCATAATTTCCATTTAATCTCTTCTGTAATTTGCTGAGCAGCACAGTGTGATGCCAGCTATCATGTGGGGCGTTATATTTCCAGCATAGGACCTGGCTGTATTGTTCATGCCACGTGCATCTGGTGATTATGATAAATGTGTCATATTCCTGTGGTCTTCCAGCCCTTGGCCTCTGCTTCCAACCTCCTCTCCTTCACCGAGCCTTACCCTCACCCCCCCCCCTTCCTCCCCTCTAGTATTGGTCTTCAAAGCAGCAGTCAGAAGTCTACAGCATCTCTGCAGCTCTTGAAATATAGATTTCATTGCCTGTGGGACCCTGCCTGCTGCTCTGTACATTTCTAACACAAAATACACAGTGATACAACTGTATGAATTGCTGTGTATGGTTTCACTCACTCATACACACACACACACACACACACACACACACACACACACACACACACACACACACACACACACACACACACACACACACACACACACACACACACACACACACACACACACACAGAGAGAGAGAGAGAGAGAGAGAGAGAGTTTGTCACGATGTTACATTCGCAAACACACGTAACGTCTTTAATTGCTCAATATGTCCTTTTGCAATAAAGTTTGTGCTCTTGCAGTGGTTCGGTGTTATGAGCAGTGAGGAATGAACTGCAACCATTACTAATATCTTTCTCACCTCCTCCACACTTCTCTATACAGTCTCTTATACTGTCAATGGTATGGATGACTGTTTGCTCTCTAAATATAAACAAGACTAGACTATAGCCGCCTATTTTCCACCACATGGTACGGCTTGACTCGACTCTATCTGCTCTTTTCTGGTTTGCCATTATGGATAGTTCCTGGTACTTTTTTTTGGTACCACCTTAGTCGAGGTTCCAAACGAGCTGAGGTCCCATTTATAAAAGGTTGCTATGCACAAAAAAGCAGCCTAAATAGCAGGGAAAGGTGCATACACATATTTCCCATCAAAAGTTGGGATTTATAGAGATTGTTATTTTAGTAGGAGAAGACTTTATGTAGACTTATGTGTTAAAATAAATAAAATGTTATAAATAAAATTAAAAATACAATTTCTCAACAAAATAAGTACTTTTTGGTGGATCTACGTGAGACATCCTACACAAAGCCCACACTTCTAGATAGCCAAGTTACCATCAATAGCGACCATTTATTATTTATTTCATTCACGCAAAAATGGCAGCCCACAAAACTACGCCATGGTCAACTGACAAAGTACAGATGTATCAACAACTCTTAACATTTGGTAATTGCCACTAAATATCTGTGGCTGATGGGAATGTAATCTGTCTTGCACGTATTTGGTTGTTTAATTGATTAAAAATTTGACCTAATGATGGGGGAAAGATAAAAAGTTAAGGCCTCATCAAAGTCAGGAGGAGTCATGTTCTAGGAACCATTAATGTCTGTAAAAAAAATCCAATGGCACTCCCTCCAATATTTGTTGAGATATTTCAGTCTGGTCCAAAGTTGTGGGCAGACCAACATTGTCATCCCCAGAGCTTGCATGACTAAAAACATTTTCAGGGTACTACCAATTTACAACTCACCATTTAGAGACAACTTATGGCAAAAAAAAGGAGCCAAATAAGCCCAAGTCAATATGTCTCGACATGTCAACAAAAACAAAATTGACCTTTTTACTAATTAGTGGAGGATACATATCCCTGCATGAGGAGTAAACAAGAATAAATCGATGGACACAAATTCAAGCAAAGTCAAAGGGAAAGGCAGCAAAGACAAGAGCAAGATGGATGCAATTTAACACAGTGGGAATAGTGGTTTTAAAAACAGAGGAAGGGTCAATTTTCTTCTAATTTGCAGCAGAGATAATTTGGGGAATAATCTTGCAGCAAATGTTTCACAAAGTCCTTTTGTTGATTTAGTCAGGGGAGTGTACTCATGTTCTACACCTATTTAAAGGTGTACATACATTCCACAAACTTCATTGTTTCAACACTCAAGACTCAGCTCTTCTTTTCTTCACTAATGTTTTCTCTTTCTGCAACCATTTGCCTTTCCCAGCCCCTCTCCTCCGCCTCGTTCCGGTTACTTCACAATCCAGTTGATCCGCGTTACAGTAAATAAAAGCTAGATCACGAAAACATCTCGAGCACTTCTCAGCCCATCTGTTCATAATGGAACGGGTAATCTTACTACGGCGATGCTTTTTGAGAAAATAGGCCAGTATAACTCCATTGTAACTGCGCTGTATTGGAAGCAACTCTCACGGGAGGGCTCTCCATCACTCTCTCTCTCTCTCATTTTCAGCCACTCACCGTTTCCCTCCATTCGGTCTCGTTCACTCACTCATTCAAGCTCTTTCTTTCGTTTCCCATCATCCCTTCTTTCATTATTGATTAGTTCAAAAACCTCTCAAATCCCAGAGTTGCCCTGCCCAAGCTGAGTGTGTGTGTGTGCATTTCTGTACGAACGTTGGCTCCAGCCAACTGGGACTTTGGGACCCACTTTACTACATTGACATCAGCAGTTGCCGGGTGTGTTCATAACTACGGTGACCCTGTTGTCTGGGCGACGGCCATTATGTTGTCACGGAAGCACTCAGGCTAATGGAGGAGCCATATAAATGATGATGCTCTGTCCCTCCGCCCATTTTCTCTCTCTTCTTCACACACATACAGATATGCATACATTACTAATGGGCTTCCATAATAAATGGATTCCTCAGACGCCAGTTATAAATCGATGACACTTTCACCTGACCTGCTTCTCGTTTGCCGATGCACACTAAGACAACACAATTGCACAGACAGAGACGCCTCGGTTCTGTTTACCTGAGTCATTTCATCAATTGATTAAAGTTTCATTGAGGACAGTTACTCTCTGTAAACAAAAAGACGCAGACATCCGCCGTTTTAATAGATGTGATCTGACACCCACACACACACACACACACACACAGCCACATGCACAGGCAAAAATGCTGTACACAGAGCAGATTCATTATCAGTCATATCATGAATTCTCACCATTAGGGAAATGCTACCAGGGATGCATGCTAAAAAGCTAGCCACTGACAGTAAAGAGAAACTGTGATTGCTTTTTCTTGAAGAGGACTGTTAGTGAAAGGAAATATTACTTAGAAGTGGATGAATGGATGGATGGATGGATGGATGGATGATGGGTGAATGGGTTCCTAGTCAGCAAGCGGAGGATTGGGAGGGAGTGATTTCTGTTCCCATGTCACGCAGCAAGGTGTGCAGAGGTATGCAGGATTTTAACTCTTCCTTCAAATGCTTTTTTTTTGTCTCGTTTCATGAAAACCAAGAACTGATTTTTACTTATCAACTGCCTTCTGTTGCGGCCATTTCTGACAGCTTTGAACGTCCATACACTTATTTTATTTCAAGTATACTCTGCCTTAAGGATCTTCAACTCAGAGTCAAGCAATACGCATTTCTCCAGATCTCTGTCATTTCAGAAAAAGCTTGCTGAACCCCTAACTGTGACACGGTTGTAGCACTTAACTTCTAAGTGATGAGTGTTTGAATGTGTGCAACCCGGCCTCCCTCTACAACTACTACCCCGAGGCTGTTACTGTAAATAAGAATGGGTCCTTAAAAAGCTTGCCTGGTTAAATGAAGGTTAAAAATCCTACAGAGCAGAGGTAGAAGGGGAATCGAGAAATTACATAACAAAAGCACTCTAGGTTTCATCATTTCCCATTAAGCTTCAATTATGTTTAGATCAGGTGACTCGGGAAGCACCTGAAGTCATTTGAAACCACCGCTGTATTCGTTTAGCAGTGTATTTTGTGGAAGAGTTAACACTCTACAGTGCGCCTGGTACTGTTAAATGTTCTTCTAGTCCTAGGCTGTTTCAAAACTATCCTGAGCAATGATGTAATTTGATGATTTCCCCAAGGAGGCACCTGACCCAATATGGATCACAGTCTTTGGCTTGATAGATCTGTCTGCATCCACTGGAAAATGTGACACTCTTTTATCCAACCATTCACTTTGTAAACCTGCTTGGGTTCAGGGTCAGACGGGGGCCAAACACAGAGGAATACTGTCATATTTCCTTTCTTTTCTTTATCCTTTACAGTGCTCCGATTAATACCATCATGGTGAAGCCTACAGCATACAAATCAATGGTGGATTTGTTATTTCTAGCAATTTTCTTTTTAGATGCTCTTCTATTATTCTCAGGGTGCTTATCAGCTACTCAGTGAGAGAGTTTTGTTCTGCTGAGTCGATCCAGTATAAATTGTTTTGTTGTTTTCAGCTCCTACCTGTTAAAGCATACGGGGATGAAGCTCTTTTGAAACTGACATTTATTGAGAAATGGCATTCAACCACATGTCACTGTAATAAGCAATTATAATTTAAAAAGTAACTTAATAGCAGGATGAAAAGCATTACCTTTCTCTTAAAGTCTTGGCTGTGGTCTATTACACCTCTAACCACGCCCGACAGTGATGTCACAGTGCTCTGAAGTACACTCCTACATCGCAACCGAAGCGAAACCAGATTTTCAGCTGGTGATACACTGCTCCTCAATTACTTTCAGGTTAATGTTTTTCACCTGATGTAATCCTCCTTTTGACCACTCTACTAGGTGCATCTCTGTTCAATCAGCAATTCAGCTGTGTTTCAGAAATTGCCAGGTGTTGGAGCAGATGTGGGAGATTAGCAGGTGAAAATATGCAAGTAGACTGTAGCACCTGTCTGGCCTTCTCGCCCTCCCTCCTTCTGACGAATAATGAACTGACAGGAGAAAGGCTGTATGCTGAGGCTTTCTGCGTGTGCACCTTTACAAAAAAATGTTCTGGTCTGCTCAAGTTATGACTTTATGCTGATAATGAATCACAGCTGGTGAGTCCTTGGTTACATATGATGGAATTGCACACAATTGTATACAGACTGTAATTTTTTACTGTTTAAAAAGTGTTGTATAATTATAATCAACATTGACAATCACTGGCGCAGTCTGAAAATCTATAACAATCTATAAGGGATGTGATTGTGTGACACTCACAACCCTGACCCCTCATTATATACCTGTATGTTTCTTACTGCAGACATTTAGCTGATACAGAGCAGCTACTAGGAAAAGGCCTAATTCTTGGATGAACCACCATTACAAGAAATCAATAGTATAGCACGTGAGACTGAAAGCTAATTTGACAGGAGATGTAGAAAATAACCTGGAGTAGCAGTGCTGGCTAAACGGAGATTTAACTGGGCACAAATGTGACGCATAGAAAGTCTGCTCCTATCCGGCAGCCTGGAATACATAAAAAGCTCTCCCCGGGAGCTTTTTTTTCTTTTTTTGTCAACCAGTGCCAACAGCGTCATGACTTATTACTCCACCACTGGGGAGCTCAGTAGACCAGGCTGACCTTAAAGACTCACTGCAGTGATGAATATCTAAATAACCTCCCCTCTGAGTTCTTCAAATCTATCTCTCCTCTCCCTATCCCCCCCTCATCAGCTGCTTGATTTTCTCCTGTTCACTTATCACTTACTCCTTTATGGTACTAGATAGATAGACAGTTCCTACTGTTAATACCTAACAGCAAAGCATTACCCTTACTCTACCCCAAATAACAGTGAAACAAAGCAAACAACTAATAATAATACTAATAATAATAATAAAGAAACAACAGGACAAGACAGGTACAGTTAAAGCAAAGCAAAGACAGTCAGTAATTTCTCACTGTTGGTCACATCTTTTGTATCTTTCAAAATGTATGTCCATGTGCTCAAAAGGTGTTATCTTAGTGCTTAGTTTTGTATTCAACATTTAAACATTTGCTTTTGCAGAATAGACCAAACATTGCATAATTGAAACACCCAAAAATAAAAAGGTCAGTACAGTGGTTTTATTTTTATGATTTATTCAGCGCTGAACTCATGCTGAGGCAAGCACCCTCTCTGAGGCGGAACCTGGCACCTTGCATCCAGTACTGCAGTAGTACCTCCATGCGTGCTCCCAGGACCCATTCAACAGCCCCACGTCTGATCTCATATGCGGTTATTGGAAGTTTGTAAAGTAGTAAAAACAATTATTCAAAAATATAAATGATAAAACGCAATAATAGATTATTTTATCATATATTATTATATAAGTGTGCTCTTGAGTGTGCATAGATTCTGTTCTTATCATTTCTTATCAATTCCCAGATAAGAAAACCTTGGTGAGTGTCAGAATGTGCGGAAGTGGGTTTAAAGAAGTAAGAACGGTTGGTAATGAGGCCCTTCTGAAGAATAGCAAAGACCAGTTCTCTATCAGTAACTATATTTACATGCACAAAATATTCCAGTTTTTGCCCTTATTATGAAAAAGATAATACTCCTTCCAAGCTGTTTACATGGCAATTGAAAATGAATATTCAACTAATAAGCATACTCTGATTAATGATGAACTGTGAGTCCTACAGAGGAATTTCCTTTTTCTCCTCTCTCCTTTTCCCTTCCTCTCCCTCTTTTTCACACTGCAGTTATATTGTTCCGTGGAAAAAGAGGAACAGCTGGAGCTGCTTGGTTCATTTTCCCTCTTTGCATCATAAGAGGATATCCAAAAACCTGTTGATATCCATGTCTTTTATGATGTTTAAAACAAACAACTAGCCAACAGTCAGCCTTGCAAACTGTTGGCTAGTTGGTTAGTTAGCTAGCACAGAGCTGACCATAAACAGGCAGGCTGTGTGTCCCAAACTGCAGGAAAAAACCCCAAATGAGAATGTGCATATTCCGAATGTGCTGTATACATGTCCAAAGAATGCTCCTGAAACCTGAACAATATTGGTGTCGTCCACGTCTTAATCCGTAATTGCTTTATTTGGAATAAGGCCTAATTAGGAATATCCAATTGGAATATGCTGTAAATGGCCCTTGTCAAATGCTTAATATTGTTATATTTGTAAAAATAGTGAGAAATCAGCGTGCATAGTCACTTGTGTTTGCAAATATGTTCTCTATTAATGCATTGCACTACCTGGTGTTATTCTGCTGGTTTTAAAATAATGGGATATAGATTAATGCTGAACATTGTGTTAATGAAGTCTTTTTATGACTGACTGGGTTCAACAAACTGATATTGAAATCACCACATTATTATCATTTATTTGATAATAAAATCCTTAAATTGATCAATGTCTGATCCTGGTGTCCTCACACAGTCTTTTTTTTTTCCAGTAGTTATTTGTTCCATTAGATTATCTATGGTTGCTGACATACTGCCCTCAACTTTGAATTTGAGGTCTATATCAACCTTTTGTTGGTCCTAACACAAAACATCTCATATCCCTCCAGTTTAACATCAACATCTTTGTCTTTATTAAAGTCCAGGTCTGTCAGTCTCTGAGGTTGTGTTCACTGGGAGGGGGCTGAGCCCTGTTTGGTTGCATGCTAACAGCAGCTGGAGTACGTCAGAGGGAAAACCAGACAATATTTCCTCCATTAAATATGATCCAGTTTCACCCAAATCACTGATAAGGTTGTGTTTTTATACAATAATCAGTGCCCCAGAAACACTGGTAACTAGCCATTTTGTTGCTAGCTACCTAATTAATGAATCTTCGCACTGTCTTTTACCAAAATGCCTCAAATAATCTTAGACTTTTTACAAAGTTGTGCAATAATCACTGTCAAGTCCCGATATCCAGTCGTTGGTAATATTCATAATGATCCACTTGTTGAGAGGTCTAATATTCTGTCCCATTTCATCAGGAACATTTAGTCATCAGTTTTGCACTTTTGCCTCTTTGCATGTTCCATTCAGTCTTATCAACACTTTACAATTCCTTATCCATGTTGTTTGTATTATATTGTATTGTATTTGTATAACTTGTATTGCTTTTTCAAGATGTGTGTGTTTGTGGCAATATCAGCAATATTATTTTAGTAGGGTGCTCATTCAGGTACACTCCAGGCCTTTTCAATTTTCGGGCCTGCTTTGATAGTTTGCTTTTGGGTTTTCTATTCAGAAACAAATGATGATTGCCTTTGTCTGATGTCTTTACTGTAGATGGCCATGTCTTTACCGTCAAAGAATTGAGTGACCTGTTTTTCTTATGTTTGCGACTCACTCCACCTCACCGACGTTGTCTCCAGACGGAGCCCTGGCACAGGTTCAGTGTGTGGTTTCTAATCTGCTGATGATCGAGTCGTCTATACGAGAATATTGTTCCATATAATCAACTCCCCGTTCCAGGTCTTCGATCCTCTTATCTTTGTCCTTGATTGGGACTTTCAGCTGACGCACCTCTTCCATTAGCTCAAGTAAAATCATAGTTTAGCCACTTATCTCCTCCGATACAAGTTTAAAGATGTTTTGATCTCCTCCATATCCTCCTCTTGTATTGTGGCTGTCAGCTTTTTTTAGGCAGCACTCTAAAGTGAAAATGGGAAGAGGGATAGGTAAAACAGCGGGCTTTGTTTGATCCCAGAGCAGTCAGCCATACTTTAAAGCAGTTTCCCTTTCCCACCAATAGCTTCCTCATTTTTTTTTGCTCCTTTAACTTCCCTTGTACCACCTTGTCCTCCTCCCCCCTCCTCCCCGTGCTCTCTTCCTCCCCTCCTCAGTGAAGGACAGTAGAGGTTACAGAGCAGTGTAGTAGCCTGCAGGCAGAACAGGCTCTCAGGGAAAGGAAGAGGAGGTTGATGCTGCCTGGACATTGAGGTTCCTCTCTCACCAGCTGGGTAGTCACTGAGCCCTTAATAGCCTATTTTACTGTCAACTGCATGCATATTGAGTTTCTGTAGCAAAGCAGGGCGGCCTTGTGGTTAAAAAAATCGACGGGTTGTGTCCACTCACAAAGCAATCATACTTAAGATGGGTTTCCTGTTTACAAACAATCAAGGATGCGCATAGCAGAGTGCTAGAACACTCATAGCCACAGTGTCATGGAAGCTTATATATGGACTTTCAGTAGCCTATTTAATAATAGAGCAAGTTGCTGGAAAACATCAAGAATACTTTCTAGAGGTCAATGTGCATGTGGCACTCATCCTTGCCTTTCCTAATAACACATATTCAAGTAAGAAATGGCAGCTAGTAACAGTGATAACACAGAATACACAAAGTCAGCTCTGTAAGTAGTAAAGAGTAACCCCCTGTAAAAGCACAACGTGTCCTTTTTACTCTTCAGTTTTTTATGGATCAAACAAACAAGATATAACGTGTTCATTAGTGAGCTTTAGAGGCGTTAGTGCATGGATTTTGTCCCCGTCTGACAGAACCAGACTTTTCCAGTCTTTATACTAAGGTAAGCTGGCTTGCTGGCTTCATATTTAGTGGACAGATATTATAGTTGAAGCGATCCTCTCATCTAACTCTCAAGCAAGAAAACAAATAATTGTATTACCCAAAATGTCAAGCTAAGTGTTTTAAAGGACCAGTGTGTAGGATTTAGTGCCATCTGGTGGTGAATCTGCACATTGCACCTACCTGAACTCGGCTGGCTTCTTTATTTGACGACCTAAGAATGAGAACTGGCTGTGAAGTGTGAAGGAGAAACTGCTGTGGCCATGAAACATGCGAAAAATGTGAAAGGCGCTATCTTTTCCCCTAGAAGGTGTGTCCCTCCTGAGCTACTGTAAAAACATGGTGGACTCCATTGAACAATCCCTATATTCAGGTGATTATACATTGATGAATATTTTATTCCATTTATGCCAATAGAGCCTCCTTAATGTTACACACTGGACCTTTAAGGCTAAAACAGTTGACTTGAGTGTGAATGAACTTGTTACTGGAAAACCTGCACTAAGGTTCACACCAGTCAAAAGAAGCCTGACCTAAACAGACCAGCCTGGACAGATGGGCCCTTGGGAGCCAAGAGAACTCTGAGACTGAGGCAGAGAGACATTTGGGGAGAGGCAGAGAGGGGGGGAGGCAGCATGGGGAAGGAGTTGAGGAGCAGTTTAAAAATATGATGTGGAGTTTTGGTGCTTTCCCCACAGGGAATAAAAGATTCAAACTGGGCCAAAGACGGACCACACACACTCACCTACATGTATGCAACACACACAGACACACACACAAACACCAAACTGTAGAATTCAGCCACACTAGAAAGCAGCCCAGGTTAGGCAGACAAGAAGACCATTTCTTATGCAGACAGTTTAGCAGGAAACAGAGGGAGGGAAAGAGACAGAGAGGCTCGACTGAGGCACAGACAGGCAGAGGAACAGCTCATTAAACTGAATGTGAAGGGTTGCAACCGACAGTTTGGGGTATTTTTGTTAGACAGGCCGAATGTATAGACTGTCGCAGGTGTCATTACACAGGTAGTGTCACTGAGAACGGCTGGTGTGGAATTAATGGAGAGCTTTAGTGAAGGAGTAGTGCAACAGTATGCCTTGAAAGTTTAGTTTAGGACTGCATTTCTAATGCTAGAATAAAAACAAAGAAAAAAAGTCTGTGGCTGTAGAGATTCTAATGTCTGCATGTTGCACTGAAATGGGCAGGAAATATTTCTTCAGACCATACCCATCTCCTCTCTCATTCTTTCTTTCCCTGATTACTTCAAAGGCTGCAACTAGGCGAGTGCTTGTGCCTGCAGAGCGTGCAGGAAGAGGCGGAGGACTCATCCGTAACGATGATGTATTTGCATTAATACCGATACTAACCAAGTCTCAAAATGAGAGTTCAGCTAGAGAGTGGAAAGCAAACAGGCAAGCAAAAACGTATGTTGAGTAGATGTTACTTTTTATTTATTACTTGAAGGCTACATGCAACTATTGTTATCTGTAATGTCCAAATGTATGTTGAAATACATGGGACTTGTATGTTTTTTACTGTGGTAACAAATTCAGTATTGATAATCGTGGCATTGGTATTGACTACTACATTTCTGGTAATGTGATATCCTTAATCCTTTATGTTATTTGTTTTATTGGTGATGTTACCTCTTCCACCTGTCCTCCCCATCTGCATTTGTATTTTTCTCCTGTGCATGCACCTGGGCAGCGGGTGTCAGTGTCAGGGCATCCTCACTGGAGTGAAATCTGTGAACCAGTGGTCACAGACCATTAGTCGCACACACTTTCAGACATTAACCTCCATTAGCATCTCTCACTTCTGTAAGCCTATTCTGTGTGCGCACCCATTTGAAAATTACATATATTATGACTCACTGAATTATGCTTGTCATACTTAATATTTTGTGACAGTTTGGTAGTGATCTGTACGGTGAGTGTATGTGTTGAAGCTAAAATAGGAAAGCGATCTCTCTCAGTATACCTCTCTAGCTCTTATTCTAGTCCTTTCTCTATTTTTCACCCTTTCTGGATGAATCACACTTACCCAGTAGATACCTGTGGAGGGCACTTCAGCGAGACATTTTCTCCAAGATGCTGCAGCCTCCATGCATGAGATCATTGTGTGCTGCGACATAAAAAAAAAATCTCTATAAGGAATACATATAAGAGACATATAGTGTCACTTTCAATCAAGTAGGGACCTGTGAAGGGAACAAGGGGGGGCAATGATGTGCATGTTCTCATGTTCAGTGATTAAAAAACAGTCATATTAAGTGCTCTTGCCTCCCATAGCTGTTTCCAGGCAGTAAAAATACATCTAAGGTGATAGTGCAATATGATTTATGAGCTTATGTTTGGAAGAGAACATATGTGAGTTGTGTAAAACACTCCAGCTTTTTTAATTTGTATGAGTTTTAAGGTAAAAAAAAAAAAAAGAGAGAAAGAAGAGAATAAGATCCCATATGGCCAGATGACCCTTTTGGACTGACCGCTCTACAGTGACTTTAAATGGGCCGCCAGTCGTGAGGCTGTCTGACTCTAAATCAGGCATTTGGCAGGGAGGAGGAGGACTAGAAAGATGGAGGAGGAACAAAAGGGGGTCAGAGAAATAGGGGGGGATGAGGAGGCCGAGGGACAGGAAGGCAGTGGGAGGAGGAGGCCGAGGGACACGGCAGGTGAATGAGAAGATATCGAGGAAGAAGAGAGGAAAGTTACATTGGGTGTGAGGAGGAGGATCAGAAGCAGAGAAAATAGGCAGGACATTGGGGAGAAAGAGGCGGGAGATGCTGGCAAGAGGAGATAAAGCAATAGGGAGATGATTGGAGATGAAAATCAGGACAGAGGGATTGCAGGAGGTGGAGAAACAAAAAAGAGACACAAAATTGGCTGGTGGGGAGGAAGGAGGGCCAGCAAAGTGGTTGGATGAAGAGGAGGAGGGAGGGAGACTAAAAGTGATATGCAGGCTTAAAGGAGTTTTTATTGTTGAATAGGCTGATGGTCTGTGGCCTGCTTACTAATGACAAGTTAATGCTTCGCTGACTTTATTATGGAAGGAGAAAGGGTGGAGGGGTGGAGGGGGGTTAAGATGAGGGAGACAGGGCAAAACTGACAAGCTTTGACGGGGGCAAATGGAGAGAGCAGTAAAAAAAGATGGTGGATGGAAAGAGAGCTGCTGTTTAGGCAGTAATAAAAGGTCAGAGACTCAGGGGGCGTGCTGCTGTCTGACAGCAGGACACACAGCAACCTATCAGACAGACAGACAGACAGACAGACAGACAGAAAGAGAGGTGGGGGTAGTAGGCAGACAAAGAGACAGACAGACAGACAGACAGACAGACAGAGGGGGAAATTATTGGTGTGTGTGACAGATCCCAATAGAAACAGCTGATTTTCCACCCTAAAAACTACAACATGGCTAATTATGTGAACAAAGGCAGCAAATGGGTACGTAGCCTAACAATCACCCTCAAGTATCCATTATTTTGAACCCATGGTCCTTTTTCGGCAGGGGTATGGAAACATTCGAGGCTTAGCCCAAACGTAGGGGGGTCCAGGGGCATGCTCCTGCAGGGAGATCTATTTAGAGCAGCTATGCACTATATTTCAAGCCAGTTAAGTTAACAGAAAATCTTTACATTTGGGGGAAAACGTGACAGTTCCTGTGGAGCCTACATCCTGTTTTGAATCTGATTGATGTGCAACAAATGCTGAGGATGACTAATCTTCACTCCTACCACCTAAAAAGAGGCAAAAATTGCCTGATGTTATTATTTTTACGTTACATAACATAGGTAGGGGAGGATTTTGGTGTAAATAGCATTACTAATCATAAACCCTATTTTGTGATCTTCAATACGCTGAATTGAATATTCGGCCAACAGAAGCAGATTTACTTAAATTATATTACATTTCTTTAGGGAATAGCATAGAGTAAACACAACAGACATATATTATTTTCCTACAGTACTTTATTTGATCTACTCCTGGTCACCCTGTTCTCTATTTCTCCTCTTCTTAACTTCTCTCACACTCCCAGCTCCACTCATATATCCCTGGATATTTCCTCAGCGGATTCAAAATGTATCTACCAAAACAAGTCTTAAGTCAATAATATGCAGATAACTCTGATGGCCTCCTTTTGAAATCTAATTTCTAACTATTAACTATTAAGATTCAACCTTTCTGGGAACATGCCTTTGGTTATCCTCATTACACAACACTGGACACAGCCACCTTCTGGAAAATTACTTGTGTTTAAAATGTCTTTTTTTTTTTTCTTTAATAATTGAATTTCTTATCTGATCATTTATGGAATTAATGAGATTTGTATATTTGAGTGTAATATAATGTGAAGTGCAGTTGTATACTACAAAAAAAAGGATAAGTTACTCTAAATTCAGAACTTTATATGGTAGCATGATCAGTTAGACTTTCTAACAGTGGCACAGATGTTGTGTAAACAACCTGTTTACACATGTAGCTGTATTAACCTGTTCATAAGCTAATTATAGCTAAGAATAATAAGTAGCCTAAATGACATGTTTGCTAACTGACAAACAATTAACATTTAAAAACAGCGCCTTAAACTCAGTGTCATTAGCTTGAAACTAAATTCTCAACACAAAGTCTACTTACTTCTAAAGCTTTCAGCCACATCCCATGACCTTCCTCTGGGCAATTTGAGGTACCGTTAATGAAAAGGTTGGTTTCAAACCAGCGACCATAGTGTACAGCGTGAAGAACTTGGCTTCCGGCGCAGGTGGACGCAGCCTTTTGCTTCAGACACAACCTCAACCGCGTGTATTTCTCTTTGACACACTGCCGCCATCTTGTGGACGATATTATGATTCCAGCAGCTCTTCGGCGCGTCCGTTCAGTTTGGACCTAGCAGGTAGCCGTAAGGAGGAGCAAACGTCGCCTTAGCAACGGTAGGGTTTTAGCTCAATGAGTAGCAGCCAGGATTCTCCTAGGGTTGAATTAGTCGCAAAGCAAAGACGCCTTACATTTCTAGTTAAATGACGGAAGCCGTGATGGCTACGAACAGCCCGTCGGTGTTTCTGCTGACAGTGAACGGACAAATAGAGGGAGCGAACGTGAGTAGTGCCTCTGAGCTTTAGCCTGGCCTAGCAGCTCATTTCTCAGCCAGCATTAGCACCGCTCGCGTAGCACTCGTTAACGTTACACCGTGAGTCTGTGTTTGTATTACTTCAGGGTGTAATGGTGATATCTTTGTTATCTTTCAGTTCCCAGAGTATGACAACTTGTACTGCAAATATTGTTTTGTCTACGGTCACGACTGGGCTCCGACCTCGGTGAGTATCTGGCTACTTTACATGAGGGATGATAATGGTTAGTGTCAAATGGTGAATCATTTAATCAGGGATT